>NC_132988.1:114634741-114935689 GCF_048564905.1 Vicugna pacos
AAAAAGGTAAACTTCATGGTTTGTTATTTCTATCTCAACAAAGATGTAACAAAAAACAAGATTAAAAAATATAGGCACAGATTTGGAACCAAAGCCTAAATCATTCATAAAGAGAGTGACTTTCTGTGTGGATTTGAGAGGAGGGTTTTGTCAAAGCATTTCTCCCTCAGGAGCCTACTGGAGAAACTCAGTATGCGAGCGCTGGTCATTTGGACTCTCCCTCCTGCTCGTCATCTCATCTTTCCACTTCTGTCTCCATTCAGTCTGGCATCGTTTCCCTCATTTTGCAGGAAGAGGTGTCAGGCAGTCCGCCCAGAGCCGCACAACTAACCGCAGCGTCTGGGATTTGAATCTGGACTTTTTGTCTCCAAACCTGCGCTTTTCCCACTGAAAGCAGCAGCTTCCGAGCAGTGGGATCATCACCTCATGCCAGGAACCCAAACTGAAATCGCATCAACAGGAACAAGACATCACATTTTTGCCACTAAAGGAGCACTTCTCCCAGCCACATGCCACTGGGGATTTGACCATAATACAAATTAATGGTAATGGAAGTTAATCGTATGCAACTTCATTCTGAGCTTAGCCTAAAGCCTTTCATTTGGTTCATGTTTCCATGATTATCATGCTAACTGAAGAGAGTTTCCGAGGGCTCTCAGAGAGCCAGTCAGCACTGTACAGTGTTCTTGATAACTTTTTCAGCATGTCCCTTTATTGTCAATTAATATTTATAAGTGTCTAGAGGGTTCACATCCTAGTATTTGAGAAATGCTTTATGAAGTGACTTGGGTAGAAAACACAAAATGCATGTGCTTGCATGCAGCTCTTACATCTGAGGTTAATTTCTGAATTTATTTGATTCACATTTCATTAACCCGTTGGCAGAATGTTATATAAGGGTGCAACCTGGGTCCTCAAACCCAAGACCGAGATATTAGTATTCATTTATGAAGTGGGTATGTCATCGAGGTGGAATAATTCTCTGTTGTCAGGCTGCAGGGACGACAGGCAATAAATGAATAAAACACAGTCTTCCAAGAGAATTCAAAAAGGCCAGGCTTTCCCACCAGCAGTAAAAGTAATGTGTCCATCTTGGGAAAATAGACGTTATCAATACTTCTGGCATTCCTTCAAAGCTTTTGGAACACAGACATTCTATAATGACTTCACCTTCAGAAGTAAACTCTCCCAGTGTGATAAACATTCCCATTGCCCTGAACTGCATGCTCAGTATTCTGGGCCAAGTGAAACAGTCACCTGAATCCAGTAATCAGATTTTAGACCTCAAGTGGACATCTGAGAGGACCTGTTCATAAAACATTAGGGATCCTGATGGTCATCCAAAGTCTAACATCCTAATTAAATAGTTGAGGTCCAGAAAGGTTGACACCCATGTCTGAAGCTGTGTGTCTATTTAATGACAGAACTGGTTTATAATCTGTTTATAAACTTACTCCCCAAACATCTGTGAGCATCAGTTGTGTGCCAGAAGCTGGGAGTACTGGCTAGCTTCCAGGGCTCTACAGTGAACTGGGGAGACACCAGGCGAGTCAATATTCACGATGGCGAATCAACACTTCACAGGCTCCGGAATAGCCTGTCTGGGTTCACATCTCAGTGAGTCCACTTACTTGACGTGGTACTTGAGCTACAGCATCTGAAAAATGAGGGTAAACATTGCACCTCAAAATTGCTGTATGAATTGATTGATGTAATACCTGTGGGATTCTTAGAGTAGTGCCCAGCACACTGCAAGCAACCGGCGTATCTTAACTGTCAGCCTCCACACTGTCAACATCACTATATGCACCATGATAAATTTAAATGCAAGGTTTCAAATCAGTATTCAGAGAAGAGGTTCATAGTCCAGCCCGGAGAGCAGAGAGAGAGCTGCAGGAATAGAGCGAGGAAGATGTTCAGGATAAATAATGACCCCTCCCCCCCAAATATATCAGGTCCTAATCCCTGGAATGTATAAATGCTACTGTATTTGGACAAAGGATCTCTGCAGATGTGATACAGTTAGGACCTTTAGATGGAGGGTTCGTCTCTATTTCACACACGTTGCTTTAAAGATAATCACAACTATCCTTCTAAGAGAGAGGCAGAGAGAGATTTGACAAAGCTACTCAGAAGAAAAGGCAATGTGAAGATGGGACAGAGAAGAGAAATTGAAGATGCTGGCCTTAAAAATTGGAGCCATGTGATCACAAGCCAGGGGATGCTGGCAGCCACCAGAAGCTGAAAGAGACAGGGGCCAGAGTCTCCCCCAGGGCCCCCAAGGGGAAGGAGGCTTTGCCAACACTTTAACTTGGACTCAGTGATGTGGATTTCAGACTTCAGGCCTCCAGAACTCTATGAGAGTAAATGTGTTGTTTCAAGCCACCAAGTTTGTGGTATTTGTTACAGCAGTCACAGGACACTGATACACGAGACTTCCTGGAATAGAAGGCTTTTGAGACATATCCCACAGGGTGAGTAAAAGTTAGCCGGGCAGATAGAAGATGACAGGTTTAGTACACAGAAGGAAAATCTCTGAAGAGGCTCTGACCTCACACTTTGGTAAAGCTGGGCTGATGATTATCTCTAGGAGAGGCAAAAGATGAGGCCAGAGAGGAAGCAAAAGGAAGATGATCAAAATCCTTGAGTGCTTATTTCGAGTTTGAAGTCTGGACACACGGTGTTTGAGCACGCTCACTTAACAAAAGGTGAGGAATTCCCAAGCCCGGTTTTTGAAGAAGTAGGAAGAGCCCAGTGACTCTCCTTGAAAAGGGAACAAGTGACCCCTGACCTTATAATGAACGAGGATGGAAGGCGACGTATTGCATATAGATACCTACCTCACCCAAATGACTGTCACTAGGAGGCTTCTTAGAAAACTGGGGCTGTTGGAGTCTCAGCAAAACAACAGCTATAAAAATAATGCAGTACCCCAGAAACAGCGGCTTTCACAGCCAAGTTTGAGAATAGCATCTATCTGGTGATGCCAAGTTAGGAAGAAACAGCTTTTGGTGCCTGGGTAGAAGGGGATGAAAACCATCAGGCAAGCACAACCAAAACCTCTGGTTAATTAGGAGAAATGGAGGCAATGCTTTCCTCCATGGTCTATTTTAAACTTAAATAGAAACAAAGTATGTGCCTGTTCTGGGTTCTTTCTATTTATTTATTCTTGAAAATTTCAGTTTGATTAAGAAAAAATAGTATTTAAGCATTGGAAAAATCTCACGGGATAGCGTCTGTGCTGTTTATATTTTTACTCTGCTACACTGCAATATTGGAACCCTCCATGGATGTATTTTTTAGTCCATTCCAAAAGCAGCATTGCTTTTTTTTTTAAAAGGTTGTAATTTCTTTTAATTTAATAGGAACCAGCCTTGTTCCCAGAATGACCTCTGCTGGACTTGGAGTTGCGTTGCCAGAAGCAGGGGTTGATGCATAGGTTAGTCATGGGATGTAAAATCAGTGGGAAATCACTTGTTACGTGGCTGAGTTTTCCAACAACTACAGGTGTGACTCAGAAGACGCTAGGTGTTGGTCATGACTCTGCTGGAAGTGAGGGAAGGAAAGATCACCTGCGATCTGCCAAGCCCTGCATGCGTGTTTCACACACATTACCTTAAATTCTCCCAGAGGTCCTACACTATGCTCATTTTATTATTGTACATTACAGGAATCCCAAGCCTACAGAAACGTGCCAGTGTTCACACAGGTAACGATAGAGCTAGAATTTAAATTCAGGTATTATGTTTTGACTCCCACTGGTTGAAAGGGAACTATGGTCCTAAGTTTCTTCTGTCGCGAGTTAATGAAAAAAGACTGTAGAGTTCCAAAGTGGTGCCAGGCTGTGGTCCCTTGAGGTCCCATCACTTCTAAGAGTGCAGGACATTCCTGGGCTCGTGGCAAAAGACAAGAACAGTTCATCATGTTTCAGAACATAGGAGCACACCAGAGGTCTAACATTACTCATTATTTTTAGATTTGTTAGAAAGTATTTAAACATATACAAAAGTAGAGTGAATTGTCCGATAAATCTACAAATCTACTACCCAGATTTAACAGTTGTCAATTATTTTCCATAACTGATGAATCTGTTCTTTTTAAAAATTTGTTGCTGTAGTAAAGCAAATCCAAGACTCCACTTCATTCCTACATTTTTTTTTATAGTATACACTGCCAAAAACTATGGACAAAATGGTACATACTATAATGCCATGGTAGCACCTAATAAAATTATCCTTAATTCCTTCTCAGGATCAAAACACTAAGGACATAATCAAATTTCTCTGTCTCCACAATGTCTTTATATGTGTATGTATTATTTTTTGTAAAACACATCCGCAAAATATCTGTTAAGCCCCTCTTTTTTCCTTTGATGTTGATTTATGAAAAATATTACACTTGTCCTTTAAAATATTTATATTCTAAATAACATACAGTCCCAGTTTACATGGGACTGTTCTGCTGTATATATTTTTTCAACCCTAGATAAAACCATTTGTAACTCAAGAAAATCCTCATTTGGGCCATATGATCATCACATACTCTTTACTCATCTCTTCGCTTATTGTGATATTCAGCTGGTTTCTTTAGCTTCCTTTTTCTTGAAAACTAGTTCCAGAGCTCTGATTATATTAGGATTCAACCTTCCTTGGCACAGATACCTCGCAGGCGGCGCCACACCCTCCATTTTGCACGCAGCAGTGAGACGCGCCAAGTTCAGAGTTGCTAAACTGGACCAGCAGGTTCAAGTGGTAATTCTCGATTTCTTCATTATAAAGTTCCCTCATCAGCCTTTCCTCCAATGATTTCATTCTGAATCTTTTATTTCATTAGAGTTTTCAAATGGTGATTTTCTGATTTTATTTCCTCCACTTTTTAGCTTGAATTCATCTCTGAGGAACTTTTTAATGCCCTATACGGCTATTTGATTAAACTTAAATACAAATCCATACACTAAAGACATATTAAATGCTTAATTATTTTTTAAATTGCCAAATTTCTAAATAAGTGTCGAGTAACCTAGTTTCTTCCAATAGCGTACGATAAGCTTGACTGGTGGGGTCGGGGGTGTGGAAAGAGGGGAACGTAACAGTAGGGGATGAAATTTCTTTATATTCTGAATGGGAAAAATTATAATGAACTCAAGAGTTTTAAATATTCCATGTAGCTCAATCAATTGAATTTATGCTCTATTTAATGCTCAAACTGTTCCTTCTTTTACCAGCTGGGACTCATTCTGATTGAGTTCTTGGTTCTTCTGAAAACTCCTGGTGCAACAAAATATTCAACGCTTGCCTTATATTCATTAACCATTTCTCCAAGGAGTGCTGGGTACTTTTAGTGTGAAAAGGTGATAGGATCACAGTTTGGGCAGTAAGTGTGCTCATTGATATTAGCATGTCATTGCTTTGACGTTTTTTGGTTGTAAAGGATTTTCTTTTAACAAACAAAATTAACGGCTTTATTCTTATATTCCTTTGCAAATGCAATATTTGATTTTTTTTCTTTTTTGCTTACCTAACTTCTTGATTTTAAGTTCATGTCTCTTTTCTTTTATGCAGAAAATCTTGGTAACCAACAATATTAAGATAATTTCTTAATGCATTCTATGTATAACACTGCCGGTATCACGGCTAAAAATTAAACACATGTATGTATTTTAAGATTTCTTGACCAATCTCTTTGTCTTTGGAAAATATCCCATTAGATATGTAGAATTAAAATATAGTTTCCTAAAATAACTTGAAATAATTATTTTTCTGGATGCAGTTACATCACCAACTTGATAATACTTTTCTTTGTCTTAAGTTGTTTCAAAATTTTAGGAACTATTTTTGTTTTTTTTTTTACTTAGTTTTATATTTTTGGATCTGTGAAACATTTTATATTTCCAAAGCCAAAACTATACAAGAAATACATAAGAGAGAATTTTCACTTCCTTCTATATAGATAACCATGTTTTTATCAGTTTTTAGTTTATCTTTACAGTGTTTAACAAATATAAGAGTGTACACACACACATACATATGTATAATATTTTGTATTTCACATTACTTGTCTTTCTCAAGCACGCTCAAAACTTTGTAGGTCATCCTGCACTTTGCACTTTTTGTCCTTAACAGTATATCATATATCATTCTCTTAACAGAGAATACAGACTTGTGGTTACCAGGGGGGTAGAGGGTGGGAAGGGATAGACTGGGATTTCAAAATTGTAGAATAGATAAACAAGATTACACTGTATAGCACAGGGAAATATACACAAAATGTTATGATAAAAAAAAAAAACAGTATATCATGGAGGAAGCTCCATATCAGTACGCAGCTTCCTCATGCTTTTTTATCATTTCATTATGACTGTTCCGTTGTGTACACATAACATAGTTTATTCAACTGACACCAGATTGTTGGACATCTGGATAGCTTATTTATTTATTTTTACTTTTTGCTATTACAAATAATACTTCAACAAGTAATTTTGTACATATATATCAATTCATTTTTTTCTGATGTATCTCAGGGTGAACTGTGATGTCACCTTTATCATAAATAAATTTCCTGTCACATGTAATTTTTGTTTAGAAATAAAAAGAAAGCTCGTGAAAAGGCTCTCTTCATATTCTCTGAGAAGTCTATTTCAACCATTTATTCACACATTCCCTTTTTTCCAAACAGCTCTAATGTGCACTTCCTGGGTTCAGTCATCATTTTAAGTGCTGTGTCTATACCAACAAACAAAAATGACAAAAAGCCTTCCTCTCCAAAAGCTTTGATTCTAGGTTGGAAAGGCAGACATAAATAAAATCATAAATGATCCATACAGGGCACTGAAGGTGATAAAAGCTATAGACCGAAATTACTTTAAAAAGGAAAGAAATGACATGCTGGGTGTGTGATTTTACATAGAGTGTTCATGTAGGTCCTCAACCTTGGGAGGTGACATTTAAGAAAATAGTTAATGGAGGTGAGGAATCAGTCAATCTCCTAGTCAGAGAGAATAAAAATGACTAAGGCCCGTGGACCAAAACACGCTTGTCAGGTTCAATGAGCAGAGGAATGCCAGTGTGGCTGAAGTGGAATAAACCTGCGGGTTTAGAGACTTAACAGTGGTCAGATTACATAGGGTCTAATAGGCTACTTCAAGGAGATTTTATAAAGCAGAGACATGGCATGATCAGACTTATCTTGTAAAAAGATCACTCTGGCTCTTGGGTTGGGGATAGATGGCAGGAGGGTGAAGATGGAAGCAGAAAGATGCATTAAGAAGATATTGCAATAAGCAAAGCATGAACTAACCAGGCCTAAGCCTGGTTAATATGGTAAATTGGTGAGAAGGAATCAAATTATTGACCTACTCTTTTGAAGGAAGGACTTAGGATTTCCTGATGAACTGAGTAAAATGCAAATATTCCTACAGGGTTTTGAGGCCTCATCAATTTATAGTTGGGGTGTGACTTTTAAAAATATAAGTTCAGTTATAATGTACATATCCTAAAATTCACCTGTTTTAATTAAGTTGTGCAACCATCACCACCAATTCAATTTTAAAACACTGTCCTCACGCCAAAAAGGACCCTCCTGTCTATGTGTAGTCATTCCCCGTTCCCACTCCCAGTCCTGGGCAACCACTCATGTTTCAGTTTCTGTAGGTTTGCCTCTTAACATTTCATATAAATGGAATTACATTTAAAAAAGAAAGAGAGAGAGAAAGAAATGAGAGGAGGCCGATACTAAGAGTTGTTTGTTTTTGTGTGTGTTTGTTTGTTTTTGGCCTGAATACCTGAAAAGAGTGAGTTTCCATTGTCTGAGACGAATAAGACTTACAGAGTATCAGTGTGCTCAGAGGAGATCAGGAGTTCAGGTTCAGATTTGTTAGGTTTGAGATATCCATTTTATAACCAAGTGAAGATGACCAGTAGACAGTTGGACATATAAATTTAAAGTTCAAAGAAGAAGTCTGGACTAGAGATTTAAGATTGGGAGCCTTCGACACACAAGTGGGATCCAATAACATTAAACTGGCTAAAATCAACAAGTGCGTGAGTATAGACAGAAAGCAGACAAAAACCAGTGGCTGAGCCCAGAGTGGCTCCAGTGTCAGGAACAGAGAAAGAATCAGCAAGGGAGACGGAGGAGGAGGGATCTGGGACATGGTGAGGAGCATCAAGGAAGTGTAATGTCTTAGAACCTAACTGAAGACAGTCTTTCAAGGAGGAGGGGGTGATTACCCCTACTGAATGCTGCTGGTAAGTCAAATGGGAACTGGCCATAGGACTGAGCATCACAGAAGTCACTGATGAGCTTATGAAGGAGTTTTGGTGGAGTGTAGGAATGAACATCTCATTAGAGCTCATTAAAAAAAAATAATAGTGGGAGGGGAGAGACTGGAAACACTAAGTACAAGAATCTCTTTTGAGAAATTCTCCTATAAAGAGGAAGAGAGAATTATAAGAGTTGGGAGAAGAAGTAAAGTCAGGAAGGATATGTATATTTTTTTTCAGATGTAGAAACTATGATGTTTTCTATCTTGATGATTATGTTACAGGATAGAAGGAGAAAATGATGCAGAAGAAAGAAGGGGCAAACCCATGGAGTAGTGTCCTTGGAGAGGCACAAAGAGACCTAGGGCACAAGGGGAGGGGTTAGCCGCGGAGAGGGACAGGGACAATTCACCTGTACAAGTTAGCAGGAGTGAAAACAGAGCTTATGAGTATGGATGATGGTAGCTGGATGTAATAGTTGAGGCAATTTGTTCATGAGTTTGTCCCAATCTTCTGCGTGTTCCTATTTTCTCAGTAAAATTAGAAATGTGACTAGCAGCTGAATGTCAGGAGGAAGAGATGCTGGAGGAATTGGTATGAATGAACACCAATAGGACGCTTCACTGCCCTTCACATTATTATGCTCCAATAAGCAGTACGTAAGTGAGTGCATTTGTCCTCATCCAATAGAAAGTGTCTCTGTCAGGAGGCCTGTTGTGCGGTGACCTCACGAGTGGTTAGTACTAACAGTATCAAGCATATTCATGGTCACCTGGAAACTGTTCCACAGCATAATCAGTTATACCCAGGGTGGTGAAATTAAATGGCAAGAAGTTTGAGAAGAGCAGACAAAAATGCTGATGTGGTTAAGCCCTCAGAGGATGCTGTGATCAGGACCAAAGCCATCGACCATCCACTTCTAACACGGAAACTGTATCCTTTCTCCTGCACCACCCTGCCTCTCTCCTGTCAGTGTCTTTCTCACAGCTTCTGTTTCAAGACTTTTCATTGTAATGGAAGTCAATTTGAGCGGTTCTAAATGAAGCTTTCAGCGCCAGTGGAACTTGCCTTTGATCTATGGCCTCTTGTCTGAAGTGCCAGTGAGATGTGGTATCTGGGCAGGTGGTTGAGCCTGCTGGCCTCCGAGTTCACGTGTGCTGGCTAATTAGGGAAAACGTTGAATGCACTACGAATCTCAGGTGGAATCCATGTCCAATTCCATTGGCTCTCATTTGGCCTGCAGGTTGGAAGTTGGACTCCCAGGGTCTTAGAATGTGAGCTCCCATGGATTCCAGGTTGTTCACTTTCCTTTTGTTCCATTTATTTTTGCCAAAGAAGAAAAGTGAATCACACACTCTCAGTAATAAACAGAACCAGCCTATGACCCTGGTTAGGGAAGTTCCATCAATAATAGTTTCAAGAAAGTACATTTTGCCTGTTAATCTTCCTGGCAAAAAATTAAGAGCTTCCAAAGATGTGTTCAGAGATGAAATAACACACTGCGAATTTCAGAAGGAAGCCATGCCAGGGATGGAATGGCGACCAGGGAGAAGGGGTGGTCTAGTGCAAAGAGGAGAATGGCTGGAGGACCTGGGGTGTGATTTCATGGAACAAGTATGTGACCTTAGTCACGCTGTGCAACTTTAGTTTTCTCGTCTGCAAATAAGGATAATGCCTTAAACACCCGCATGGGGACTTGTAAGAATCTTTTGAGATAATACATTCAGTGAAATCTTTGAAATTTTACAGCTTTCTCTAAATGTTTGTTCTATGGCCTCTATCTAAACTGTAAGCCATTGTCTTTGAAATTTCTTAGGAAGAAAGAAAGTATGGCAGGGGGGAGAGATCGGAGAGAGAGAGGAAGAAAGATGATCAAAATGTGCTGTTACAACCAGCTAGATTTATAGTAATTTGTTACACCAGTAATAGGAAACTTATACACTAACCGAAGAGATCAAAACCATCGATCTATCCCAGGATTTTGCAGCGTCACACGTGGAGAAACAAATGCTTAGACTGGCCGAGAAACATAGTGAGGCATCCCTATGAGTGAGTATCATCCCTTGTCACAGGAAAACAAATTGTATGGAAATAAATCAACTGAATCAGGAGCTTGGCAGGACCCCGAAAAACTCTGAAGTAGAGATGCCAAACCAGGATGATATTGAGGGAACGCTGGAGAGACAGGTCAAGTTTGCAGACTAACCATGTGGTAAAGCCACGAAAAACTCAGAGAGGAGGGAGAAGGTAGCCAGAACACAAGGGATAGAGAAAGGAAAACCGATTTCAGTAATGCCAGGGAGTTGGCACGGATAGAATCTGGGGGCAGATCACGACGAGGACAGTGGCTAATCATTGGCCCTCAGGTGTGCTGGGCTCTGGCTAAAACCTTCGTGGGCATTAGAGCTGGGACTCTTCACCATCAAATCATCACCCGTGCTGTACCACGAATTCCGCACAATCGCGCAGTTGGGTTAAGAGGAGGGCTGATGGGGCCGTGTACTGACCTGGGAAGGAACAAGTGGTGAAACGCAACGTGCTTTAAGAACACCAACGCAGAGTTAATTGTTCAACGGAGAAGCTGCTTTCCTTGAAGGAGGACCTGGCGGGCTTCCAGTGGTGGGCAGGGAGTGTCCCGTCTCCCGCTGCCTGCCTGAGTCTTCACTGCCACTTGGCTGTCACCTCGTTTTCACTCTTCCCACGTCTACCTCTTCTGCCCTGAGTTCCACTTTTGAATTCGCTGCTGACTGACACTGTGTGTAACCTTCAGGAAGCTAATTAAACCCCATTTCTCGGTTTCCTTGATTGGCTTAAATAGCAGCTAATTGATCAGAGGTTTCTGGAGATTAAAGAAAACTACCCATTAGCCACAAGGAAAAGGCTCCGTGATTAGTCTGATGACAGGAGGCTGTCTACATGTAAGGCACGACTCAGTTCCCTGACAGTCTTCCTGTGAGACGCCACGGCCAGCCTGGTGCCTTGGCGGACCGCCTCAGCACTGATTTGTGCTGACAGCCCTCAGAGCGGAGCAGGTTGAACAGGGAGGCATTCCGTGTGTGTCATTTAAAATACAAAGCCTCTCTTTTGATGACATCATTTCACCACTGAAACTTGGCTCAAGGGAAATCCATCTCTTCCTTCCTAGTGAATTCCTGTACATTTTTTTTTTTAAGAGTCCTTTGCTTGCATCATTCCAAGACTGTAAGGTGCTGTAAACCACCTTGGGTTATTCTCCACTGAAAGTTTCCAGACCTGCTAATTCCAAAGCGCTGTGGCAACAGTAAGAATTTCCAGGATGAGACACAGGGTTCCTCAAAATAAATAAATAAATAAATAAATAAATAAATAAATAAATAAATATATAATAATTAGCCAACATTTGTCAACCAGGCCTTGGTTAAGAACCCAGTACCACAGAAAACCCAATGGCTTCAATCTGAATAATCTATCTCTATCTCTGCTCGTATCTCCCTACTTATCTTGATGGTGGAGAATGAACATTGAACAAGAATCTACGTGCCACATACCAGATCTTGGAGTACAAATTTTAAGTGCTGTATTTTATATTTAAGTTCATTTAATTCTCCCAAAAAGCTCTGAGTAAGCCCACAATGTAAGTGTCACTCTGTTTGTTCTGCATTTGTCAGACTGTGGTTGGGAAAAGTTAAGTCACTCATAGTCACGTTGCTGATAAGGAGCAAGTTTTGAGATCACATCTGTCTGAGGCAGGAGTCTGGCCCTTTCTGCAATATCAGGTTGTTTCTAAACCACTGCCTAAGTCTGATATCAGAGTCGTCTGGGTCTTCAAATAAAGAGAGGACTTCCCCAGGTCAGGGACTGAGGAAGAAAGCTGAATCATTCCTATGTAAGATCCCGAGTAATTCTCAGAACAAACCTAACATGACAGCAATCTCCTAATTCTGCATAGGAGGAGGCTGGGGCTCAGAGAAGATAGGTTGTTTGCTTTTTGGGGGATTTCATTTTGTACAGAATCACCGAGAAGTAAGAGTGAAGCATGGAGTCCTGAGTCCTGAGTCCTGTGACACTGTCACTAAATCCAGGAAGTTCAACATCCTGATCTTACCCTAAATCAAGAATAGCTCATGAATTTGTTTGTTTGTTTGTTTGTTTGTTTAACTTTTTCCGTACCATTCCACATAAAATCTGTCTGCAGGTCCTGATTGCTTTACCTTCCGAATGCATCTGGACCCCACCACTTCCAACACCTCCACGCACGACCACCCTGCTCCAAGTCTCTGGTGTCTCTTTTTCAGAAAAGCCTCCTCTGACAGTCAGGGCTGTTCACCTGTCCAGTCTCCGTCTCCCCTCGCTTCTCTAGCAGAGGGCTAATTTTGTTCGGACCAGTAGCATGTCCACAGGAAGACATACCCTCCAAACCCCAATTCACAGCCTTCCCTGACGGTAGGCGTAGACTTTCCATACTGTTCTGAGCAATGACACATGAACTGTGGTCTCCTGTTAAGTTTTAAGAAAGCCTTTGTCCTCCAGCTGGAGGAACTTGCCTTCTTCCTTATCACCGCTTTCTTTCTGCCTGGAGCATGGAACCAGCGGCCGGGTGCAGCACAGCCATCTCGTAACCCGGAGGGTGAGAACTACGTGCTACGCATCGTGGAGTAGAAACTAGAAGAGCCTGGGTCCTTCATGACTTCACTGAGCACCTCCTCACGCTCTGGGCAGCTGAGGAGATGCCAGTTTACCCTGCCTTCGTGTCCGACGAAGGAGAATAAATACAAGACAATTTCACGGTCTCCTAATCCTGACATGAACCCGTGGGACTCCTCCCCAGCCTCCTGGTGATCCCTCCTCCCTGACTGTACTCCCTGTAAACTTTGCACTTTAGGATCAGATGTGGAGCCAGCCTTGCACACACAGCTTAACAGCTGCACAACTGCATACAAATCTCTCTCCCTCTCTTTACTTTTTATTTTGAAATAACTTCAAATGAACAGAATAGTTGCAAGACACGTATAGAAAAGTTACGTATATCCTTTTTACCAGATCCACCAGCTTTTAATATTTTATTGTATTTGCTTTATCGTATTCCCATACTCTGTCTTTGTCTCTCCCGACACCCCTCGTTCCTCCATTCCAAGCTTCCTCTCTGTCAGTATCTGCGGATTGAACCAACCAGGCGGTGTAGCACTACAGTATTTACTGCTGAAACAATCCACATGTTAAGTGGACCCACGCAGCTCAAATCCACGTTGTTCAAGGGTCAACCCAGACCGACACGGCCTCTACTGAGCTGTAGTGAGTAAATGTAGCTCCTCCTAAGCACCGGGCACTGCTCTGAGAGCTTTGTACCCATTTACAGCTCCTGGTAGCCCGAGAGGCAGGGACTGACGTGTTCCCCTTTGCACCTGAAGGAAATGGAAGCACAGGGAGGTTAAGTAACCTTCTCAAGTCACACAGCTTGCAAGTGGCGGGGCTAGAGTCACACCTGGGAAGATGAACTCGAGACCACGTGGTGACTGCTGCCCGAAATCACCTTGTGTCACGTCAGCTAACAGAACCCATCTTCCCACTGAGACCAGGTCTTGCAGCATTTTCTCAGAACAAAAGTAGGCTTTATACCTGAAGCAGAATCTGTATGAGAGAGATGGCAAAAAGCATGGGGCTCTCTCCGGATGCTAAGAACTTTGCTAATTGATGTGGCAGGTATAAGATAGTGAACATATCCGCCTTTCTCAGGAGTTCACAGCCCTGCTGAGGTGCCGTGCTTCCACCCCAGGCTAGCCCAGTACCCCCACCTGGCTGGCCCCCGTGCAGTGGAGTTCCGGCCCTGGTCCCAAATGCCCTGGCCTTGAACCCGCTCTCACTCACGTCTCCTGCTTTGTTCTGTGTTAACCTGGTTTCTAATATTTTGCTTCAATCTTCATTTCTGGTCCCACGATTCTGCCAGTGGGTTTGGCAAGCCTGCTATGACCCTTGACGGTCTCCCTTGGGCCTGGTTTTGCTCTCGGTCTCCAGATCCACCTGCCCCTGGTTGGCCTGTGTATCCAGTTAGTGTGTTTAATCTTTGATGCTTATCACCGGGCAAGGGAGAGCTGCCCCTCCAGCTCTACCCGACCAGAGAGCTTCAAACCCGTCCACTCACGAGCAGCCCCAGGGAGCGAGGCAGGCAGGAGGTGGGCAGGACCACAGAGCTCTGCACTCACACTGATGCCAGTGAGCCGACCTCAAGGCTCCGTATGTGAGTATGTGTTCTCCAGCCAGTTATGAAGTGAGATTGTGGGCCAAGACCAAAACCATGAGAAGAAGCTTCTACAAGGGGAAATGGTGGGTAAAAATCAAATAAAATCTAAGGGACTAGAAAAAGAAGAGGTAAGTAGATCAGCATACTGGGTTCACAGGTACGGTGTCTAGTGTACACACCATATACACATGCGTGGCTTATGATGTGTGTGTACATATGAGTACATATACATATATATATGTGTGTGTGTGTGTGTAACATGTGATAAAAACAACAAATTAACCCCCCCAACAAAAAGCAAAGGCAGAAGAGAAACTAAGAGAGAAGGACTCAGCACAGAGCATGGCGGAGTCCAACTTCTCTGACAAACTGTCTTGGTACCTCTGGACCACCTTTAAAGGGTCAAATGCACACCTCCAACTTGGACGGAATGTCTTCTTAAACAGCCCATCATGCGTCCACCATTCTGTTATTACAGCCCTTTTTTAAGCTCCATGGCACTGGTTAGAAGGATGGAGAATCACTCTTACCCACAGGTCAATGGGCAGGTGAAAGCTGAAGGGTCACTTTGAAGTCCACCCACAATGACATGGTAGAGCATTGAGTGCCCCATGTGAATTCAGGGGAATGGTATAGTAGAGTTTTGCCAGTAACTATTTCTCAGAAACCTTTTTTAACAAGTTTTTAAGGTTGTTAATTTCATCTCTTTGATCAGCATTCTGTTTCTTTGGGCAAGAATGCATGTCGCACAGAACAGCGTGGTCAAGGAGATAAAGTCCTGGGCTGAGAATCAGGAGCATGGAGTCTACTTTCTTCTTTCACCTCAGGTTCCCAGTGTGACCTTAGACAAATCCCTTAAGTTATCTGTGCTTCCTATACCTTCCTTTATAAAGCAGAGGAAACGTAGCCTATGTTATGAGCTGCGTGAGAAAAAGGGAGATAAGGCCGTAAGGACTTCAGGTTTAGCAAAGAGAAAAATACTGCAGGAAAAAAATTGCCCTGCACACACACAAAATGTAATTTATGGTGAAGCCTGAGAAAGCCGGGTGAAGTTCCCCTTCATCTTATACACAAAGGTACAGACTGGAAGATGCCTGACCCAATTCAAGATTTCTTTCATTTCTATATTTAAGTTTTAGCCAAAATGTGATTGAATTGTAGTTTTGCTCAGCCTTATATAATAACCCAATTACAAAGACAGGAGAACTGAAATTGCTCCTTCCTTACTTGGGAGGTAAGAAATGTAGAGGTCAGATCGAAACTTTAGATCTGAGTTTCCCTAAGCAGAACTGAAGACTTATTCACTGTCCCATCTTACCATGTTCATTCTCTCAGTGTGCATTTGCCGAACACCCTTGATATGACAGACAGGTCACAAGGGGGAGTACAGCATAGACTCTTAAAGTCCTCAAGCAGTGGTCCAAGGACGGGCAGCACCAGCCTCACCTGGGCGTCAGGTAAAAAGGCAGACGTCAGGCCCCAGCTTGGACCTGCTAAGTCAGAATGCACATCTTTAACAAGATTCCAGGGTTTGTTGACTCTCAGCCTATATTCAAGCCAATGCTTAAATCACCGGGGGCTTGGAGTCAAGAAATTTAAATTCAATTTATAATTTGGCCGTTTTCTTGCCATATGACCTTGAGAAGGTAATCAACCTTGTAAGCCTAAGTTTAATCATCTGAAAAGGGGAGACGACAACACCTGCCTCTGAGGTTTGTTCTGAGGAGTGAGTAGAGCTCCACATTGCACGGTGCCCGGCGCAGAGGTAACCCTCCACTAGTGCTGGTTGTTTCATCATTTTTGTTATTCTTATTATTGACATACGGCTTCTATTCTGTGAGAAACTAGCAGCCTGGAAGAGGGAGACACATGTGGTCAAATTAGTATACCAGTCTGTGACAGGCACCATAAGGCACTTTGTTCCAGATACTTCTTCAGGAGATCCATGGCCTTTCGCCTATGAGACATCACCTCTCCCATCTGGGCACCAGAATCAGAACAGACCCAAGATTAAAACCAAAGTCCCCGCTTGCCCCAGAGTATACACAGAAGCCATCTGTTGGATGAAAAAAATGAATGAATCTAACAAGAGAATTTCCAGTTTTCATAGACAGTCTTGCTTTGTTTTGTTTCCTGTCCGATATGTGGAAGCCTGTGATTCTGACCCTGGCGATGCATCTTCAAGTATCTTAAGGCCCTGAATCTTCAACGTAGGTGTTTAGGATGAAGATCCCAAATCAGAAGTGGACCTAGAAGTTTACAAGACTATCAACCAAGATGGAAACCCACCAGAACTAGGAGATCCGGACATGCTGAACTGAGTAGCTGAGGTTGGAGCAGGGACAAGAAGAATGTGTCCCCTACATGTTTTTCCTCTGTTCTTTTTAGCTTTTCATGCTGTCTCTTACCCCTCTGCCAGATCCTTAAATTTTGGAACATCTAGAATTCTGTCTGCAAATGTCTGTTCTCCCCTAGCTGAACTCTTTCTCAGGTGATGGCATGCAATTTCCTGTCTTTAAATACATAGATACAAGAAGGTTTGCAAATTTACAATTCTAGCCCTGATAACTTCTCTAGTTCCAGGCTCATGTGTATAACTTCCTACTTGGTATGTGCGCTTAACAACCCAGTAGGGTCTAAAACTTGGCCCAGAACAGAACCCTTGTTTCCCCACATCACTCCTGCCACTACCAAAATCCACTCTCCCCTGAGCCTCCATGACTCAGCAAATGACACCAGCATCAACCCAGTTACTAAAGCCCCAGACTCGGAGCAATTCTTGATTGTCTCCCTTTACCCCTGCCTCAGGCTGACCCACCAGCAAGTTCTATGAGCTTTTCTTCCAAAATGCTTCCCCAACCCTGTCTTTTTCTTGTCACCTTTACCACTGAAACCTGAATCCAGGTCAGCATTGTCCATCACCCAGGTTCAGAGCCATCATCTGCATGGGTAGCCTCACCTCCGCGCTTATGGCCTGAGGCTGCTCTCCACGCAGGAGCCAGAGGGAGCTGTGGAGACAGCCAGTGTAATAATCTTCCCTGCACAACGCCACGGCCCCCAGTTCTTTACTCTGTCCTACGAGGCCCTTCCCGACATGGCCTCTGCCCCTCTCCTGATCTTCATCTCTGGTCACATTCTTCCTTATCTCTAGCCGCCAGCCACACTGACCTTCCTACTGTCCCCAGAACAGCTTATCAAGGGCATTCGCTTCCGGACCTTTGTATCTGCTGTTCCTCTATTTGGAATCCTCTGTCCCAGATCTTCCCATGATAATCTCCTCATTCTGTCAAATGCCATCTCAGAGCAGCCCACTTCTAGCTAAAGCAACACCCTCAGTTACCTTTTAACACACAGATCAATTATCTCTTTTGAAAACCACATATTATGGCCTAACACAATCCTCACAACATTTTTCTTCACATGTTTATTTTCTGTTTCTTCCTCTAGAATGTAAATTCTTGAAGGATGAAGATTATGTCTCTCTTGTTTGCACCAATACCGAGAACATTGCCTTGCACATAGTAGGCACTTACTATACATCAGTTGACCAATTGATCTCTTTTTAAATGTGCAGGCTATAGTAATATTTATGCAGTTTTATGACTTAAAGCAGCTGCCTTGTGTGATTAGTTTAAGAAACAACACTTCATGGGAAATAGGCATCACTGTGGCTTTTTAAAAAAAAAAGAGCTAAGGTTTTTCTGAACCATTTGAAATATGAAGACAAAGCTTCTTCTTTTCATGCTTTAGTTGTTCTTTGCTTTGAACCAGTATATACAAAGTTTGTTTGCACAAAGAAAAGATGTTGTGCTCAAAAATAGATTTAAAAAGTGCTGTTGTGTATTCATCAAAAGAAGAGAAGCCATGTGTTTCATCTTGTTGGGTGTTTAAGAACCATTTCTGCTGAGTGACACTGCTAAGGGCAAAGGAGGGAATGAAAATTGTTCTTGGAGTAAAAGTGGTGAAGAGCAGGTTTAGAGAAACCAGCCTCTGAAACAACCTATACCGTGTTAATCTGGGAAGTGTGAGCTTCGTGAAGTGTCAGCTCCATGAAGGCGAGGATGCCTGTCTGTTACTCATCACCGATGTATCCCCCGGCCACCGCTCAGGGACTGGGAAATAGGAAGGGTCTAATAAACCCTTGATGAATGAGTAAGTGAAGTGGAACCTCATGATAAAGGGTACTGTTAGCATGAAAGCATCCATTTCACAAAGCACCCGCTACATTCCAAACACTGTGTTAGTGGCTAGTGATTAAAAAAAACAAAAAAGCAAAAACAGAGCATCACTTCACGACGGACACAGAACCTGAGGGACCCTGCAGACCTCGTCCCTTGCGCGAGTTCTGCCTCTGTGTAACTCTGGACAACTCCCACCAAGCCCTTTGTGGTGCAAGCTTTGACTGTCGAGGCATTTACTTCAGCATCCATTTCAAAGAAGACTTTCTTAAAACACACGGCCAGTCACAGGACTAGATGAAGAGCCAGGCGTCCCTCCCCCCAGCCAGGCTCCCCTGTTGTAGGACCTCCGTTGAGTTAAGTAACTGACCTTGTGCGCCCCGTGTTTTTCTCTCCTTTTGCTTTAAATTCACCGATAAACAGTGAGCCCAGGAAACCCCAGCATCCCCCGCCAATGAAAGTAGAACGTGACGCCTTGCTCTGTCCCTCTCTACCTGCGGCCTCGCTGTGCGCCCCCCCCCCCCGTGTGCCGTGGAATTTCCAGGACCTGTAGGGAGTAAACCTCGTTTTTTCAAAGCTTTCTGTTATTTCTGAGGGCGCCTTGCAGTCCTAGTAGGAGAAACACAACACTGGCAGTCAGGAGGCTGAGGCCGACACCCCGCCCCCCCGGAGCCTCCGCCCCTTCGCAGGACCGAGGACCAATAAGTGGAGCAGGTGCAGCCCACCCGGGGCGGGCCGGGCCGGGAGGCCGACCCCTCAGCGAGCTCTCCACACGTGCGCTTGAATTTAATCCTCGCCAGAGCCGTACAAAGTGTGTGTTACATCCTCATTATTGATACAGCCTTGGAGACGTCATGATATTTGCCCATGTCTCAAGTTCAAGGAGGCTGGGATTGAACCCAGATATTCCTGACCACAAAGCCCAGGCTTTGGGCTCTGCACCTCAACCTGTCTACCTCGGCTGACCACACTCCCACATGTGCTAGGGACAGTCCCAGCCCCACGGGGTCACTGTGTGCCCAGCAGGCTTTTTGCACTGGGACTCGGTGGTCTCTCTCTGGTACAGTCGCCATGTGTACCCTGCTGCTCCTCTGACTTCTGCCGCAGCCTAGACACTGAGGGACCAGAGGGCCACGGAGATGCTCAGGCGGGACAAGATCACTTGCCTTTGGTTAAAGGAGTCTGAGTGGTACCAACTCTTGTGGAGGGTCAGGTGTCCTTGAAATGAACAAATTCACATTCCTTTGCCCAATTGAGAATGAGGGTGCCAGACTGGTGACAATGACGATGATAGTAGTAGCAGCAGTGATAGTAAACACAGCCACCAGAAGATTAAACATAGTTTTCTAACCTAGACTACGTAACCAATTAAGTGTTTATTCATTAAAAAGCCCTTACTGAGGATTTGCTTTTAGAGAAACTGAGGCAATTTATGTACTTTTGTTTTACCTAAAATTCCTAATCTCTGAGCCTTTATTCTCTTACTTTTAAAATGGGAATTAACAACCCCAACCTGCTAGAGTGATGAGGTTATTATTCAAAGAGAAAATGCATCGAAGGGACCAGCCCCTACCCCACTAAACGTCTGCCCCGTCCCCTGGAGTCCAAGTACAAAGACAGAGTTATTGATAAAAATCAGTTTGTGTATGCATTATTTTATTCAATGGGTATTATACATACAGGGACCCTCACACTCACTCGACAGACATCTGTAGCCCACACGCTATATGTGAGGTGTGACGTGGTCAGTGCAGGTGAATCCAGCTGTTGCTTCCTCCTAGACACGTGCCTTGAGGGAGAGGAAGACAAAATCTACAGAAAGCCATGGTCCAGGCATCAGGGGGCTCGTGTTTCACAAGCACAGTTTCATTTAAATCTGACAACAGCCCTATGGGGTAGAGGTTTCAATTTGCACTTGGCCAGCAGGGAGCCTGATGTGGGGGGAGTGCAGGCGACTTGCCCAAGGTCAGAGGAAGCCTTGGCTCCCAGACATGAAAGCCTGTCTTTGTACACAGCCCCCACTTACTCATGGACCTGCAGGAACTTCCTAGTTGCCCCTTTCATCATTCAGGGGCACAACATGCCAAAGAGTGATTTAACAACAATAATAACCAGTTGTCCCAACTACAGGAGCCTTTACAGTTTTTCCAGCTCTTTCACATTTATTATCTTTGCTTCCTATGAACAGGTTCACACCCTCGCTGCCTTTTATTTTCGCAGGCTTGGCAAGCACAGGATGTGATAAATTCCCTGAACAAGGAAACATTTAGCCTAAGCTAACTATTATCAGCAGCATCTATGACGAATGACTTAATATAACCCCGAAAAGCCCGATGTGATGACTAATTTGTAGTTAAAGGTAGTTGGAAATTTACTCTGTAAAAAAAAAAAAAATTGCATGGAAGTTAACTCGATTAACTTTGAAGGAGAGAAAAAGCCAACAAAAATACCCTCAGCAGGATTTACTCCTTGCAGGGGTAGCAATAAAGATAAGAATTACAACCTCGAGAGCAGTTAGAGAATGAACATGCTTCATTTTGCATACTGAGCGTGGGAAGTGGATCAGCGCAGGCAGGACGGACAAGAGAGCTCTCGGAGTCCACGCACCCGAGCAATGCCTCTCTTCAGCCATCGGGTCCAGACTCTCCACTTGACAGGGGAGGAAAGTGGCGTTTGTGTGGGGGTGACTGATTTGGGGTCCAGTGAGTCGCGATCTTCCCCTTGGCCCGAAGGGAAATACAGCCTAGTTCCAGGGAAGGACAAGAGTTCTGGGCTCCTGCTAGCCTGGGCTTACCGGCTCCATTCTGGGTGACTTGGGACAAATCACCTAACCCCTCTGAGGGTCAGATTCTTTGGGTGCAGAATATCTATAATGATGCCAACTTGCTAGGATTATGGAAGGTAAAATATCCAGCATAATGCCTGGTATGCAGGACGGTCAACCAAAAATATTCATTGCTTTCTTCCTCTGCCAAGTTATTGTCATCCTCATGGACAACCAGGGCAAGTCTTTGCTAATTCTTACTCCAACTCTGTCGCCCACGAAAGGCAATCGTGATATTGACATTGACCCCAGAAGATAAGCATGAAGCCATACAATCACTCTACCCGTGTTTGTAAATATATACGCCCCAGGATTCTATTTTGAATTTTCCAAGAGAAGAGTTAACCGGTCACATTTTCACCATTACTGTTTGGCCATCGTTGCTGTGCATGTCTCCACTTTTACTTAATGCAGTTTAGTTAGTGTCTTGGCACACAGCATCATGCTTACGTGGGGGCTTGAAGAGTGGCCAGGAGAGACCTGGTTGTGACATCTCTGGGCAGATGACAATCGTCCCCAGTCACGAGCACATCTGGGGAAATAAAGCTGCTGTTTCTCTGTGATTCCTGTTGGCTCTACCAATGCTGATTCTGCATTTTCAGGACTTTCCCCCAACTTAGACTCTCTTCCCCTTTCCCTTTTGAAAGGACTCCCTTTGTTCTTTATTTTTTAATGGCATCATTCATTTTAAATTTTTTAAGTTGAAGTATAGTCGGTTTATGATGTGTTAGTTTCTGGTGTACAGCACAGTGATTCAGTTATCCATGTATGTATTCCTTTTCAGATTCTTTTTCATTATAAACTGTTACAAGGTATTGAATATAGTTCTCTGCGCTCTACAGTAGGACCGTGTTGTTTATCTCTTTTATATATAGTGGTTAGTATCTGCAAGTCCCAAAGTTCCAATTTATCCTTCGATCCTCCCCCTTTCCCCTTGGTAACCACAAGTTTGTTTTCTATGTTTGTGAGTCTGTTTCTGTTTTGTAAATAAGTTCATTTGTCTCATTGTTTTTAGATTCCACATATAAATGATATCCTATGGTATTTTTTTCTCTTTTTTTGGCTTACTTCACTTAGTATGGCAATCTCCAAAATTCAGACTCTGTACCGTGGCCTCCAAGTGCCTGGTAGCTGTCTCCAGGCTCCTCACGGGCTCTGGCCCCACTCTTCTTTCTATTCCTTGAACACATCTCACCCTCCCACACTCAGGACGTCTCTCTGTGCTATCACCGCCTCCTAGAATGTCTTCCCCAGAACTGCTTACTTTCACCCTGCAGGTGTCTGCCCAGATGTCACTTCCTTAGAGGCGATACTTCCTGGAGGATCTCCTTCCAAGCAGTGCCTGCCCCTCCCCTCAGTCTCTATCATAGTCTAGGGTTAGCTCTTAAATACAAGGTATCAAGGATCAGTGCGTATGTTGACATTTATTTGTTTGTTCACCTGTTTCCTCCAGTAATGTGAGCTTAGAGGGCGTGTTACGTTCCTAGGGCCGCTGTAACAAAGTACCGCACACTGGGTGGCTTCAAACAACAGAAGTGTATTGTCTCCCAGTTCTGGTGGCCGGAGTCCGAGATCGAAGTGTCAGCAGTGCTGGTTTCTTCTAGAGGCTGAGGGATACTCTGTTCCTGGACTCTCTCCAGTGTCTGGTGGCTGTCCCTGTCCTTGGCTAGGTGAACTCCAATGTCCATCTCACGTGGCCTTCTGCTCTGTGTCTGTGTCTCGGTGACTCAAATCCCCCCTCCTTTCTCTTACAGGGACGCCAACCATTAGGTTTAGTGTCTACCCTAGATCCAGGATCTCTTTCCGAGAGTTTTAACTAAATTACATCAGCAAAGATAATATTTATGAATAACTACATCTTCACGGTACCAAGGATTAGGACATGGACACCCTCTTTGGAAGGAGAAGCATTAGTACAACTTACTACAGAGAGCAAACGCCTTCTCTCTTTCAGGCACCACCCAAGGCCCTGAGCCCAGCTTAGTGCTTTTCCCCTAACAGGCTTTCTTTAAATGTTTTGAGTGAACAAACACTGTCCCTTTAAGGCTTTCCTGCTCTGATCCCAGAGCAGTGGCAGGTGGCCCCTCCAACCGTGAGAGCTGCTACTTCCCAACTGCCTGAGCATCTCCCTGCCTCTCTCCTCATGCAAGGTCCTCCGGGAGCCAGCCCTTGACGGGAGCAGCCCAGCAGCACCAGTGGCTGTCCCCAGGCAAGCGGTGTGGGAAGGGGCTATGCACACTGCTCAGAGAGGCAAAGCCGGCTCTGTTTCTGCTGGGCTCCATGGTGACAAACGTCAGGGCTCTTGCTTCCTGCTCCAATGACCTTCCTTCCCACAGGGACATTGAACATGGTAGGTTCATGGTTACAAATGCCTCCTTCCATCTCCACCCTAACGTCACTTGTTGATGTTCCTTTCCTTTATCTTAATCATCAGATGTGTCCCCATAATAAGTTCCCTCCCTTAGTAATGACCACCCAAAGTCTAGCCCATTCTACTCCTTGTCTGATTATATGTTATCATAACACAGTTCTCTCACAAAAGACTTACAACAGCAGTAAATAATTACTGGTGTAGTTGCACGTACAACATCTGACTTCATGAACTATCTCTAGGCTCCATGAGGGCAGCCTCTGTCCATTTTACAAGGATAGTGCAGCCCGTGCCTGCCAGCTAGCAGGCGCTGAACACCTGCCACTGAGCGTCTGAAGGTGTGCACCATGCTCTTCATCAGAGCCTCCACTTCTCTCATCCACTCTTCAACTTCCCAGCTCTTTGCATTCTGGATTCAGCCCACCACTCACTGTAAACATTTCCATGACCCATATTCCCATACACAACAATTGCTTCCCAGCATCCAATTCATCCCCATTGGGTCCTATTTATGGTACCCATCCAACATCCACTGACTTCCTCCATATTTCCTTATCTTCATCATTCCACTCTGGTGGGTGGATTCCTGCCTGCGTCAGTCTGCGAGGGCTGCCATAACCAAGTACCAGAAACTATGGGGCTTAAAAAACAGAAATTCCTTTTCTCACAGTTTTGGAGGCTAGAAGTCTGAGATCAAGATGTTTGCAGGCCTGATTTCTTCTGCAGCCTCTCTCCTTGGCTTGTAGATGGATGACCGTCTTCTCCCTGTGTCTTCCCACGGCCTTCCCTCCGCATGTGTCTCTGTCCTAATCTCTTCTTCTTAAAATGATACCAGTGGTATTGGATTAGGACTCACTCCAATGACCTTATTTTAAGTCAACTGCCTCTTTATCAGCACTGTCTCCAAATACAGTCACATTCTGAGGTACTGGGGGTTAGGATTTCAACCTGTGAGTCCTGGGGGATACATTTAGCCCATAAGACTACCCATCCTTCAGATTTCAATTCAAATTTCACTTCTTTGGAGAAGTCTTTATTGATATGTCAAATGAAGTTGGACTTCCCCAAAGCAGTTACTATAGCATCCTACACCCTGTTTTCACAGCATTTACCATGGCACTAATATTACCTATGTGCGTGTGACTGTTCGATTCGTGTCCATCTCTCCATTCAGCTGTAAAACTCCATCAGGGCAATGGAGATGTCTAAGTTTTGCTTGCCATCAGTATCTCCAGTGCCCAGCATTTGAAGATCTAGACCATCCACTCTTTCTTAATTCCTTCCTTTTGATTTCTGAGACACCACCTGCCTTTCTGTCTCTTCTTATACCTCAGACTCCTTCAGAATTCTTCACTCTCCTCTTGCTTTTGAACCACCTCTAAAATATTGTTCACTTGGGGATCTATCTCGGTCATTTTCTTTTCTTATTCAGTGAGTTCTATACGGAAAATTAACCCTCTTGGCTTTAGCAAGTGTCATGTTCTGCCAGTGACTTAAATGTCTATCTTTAGTGTAGTCCTGCCTCCTTTGTTCCATGTCTATGTTTTCTACTTATTACCACTTACATCCAGCTTTACCAACCTCAAAAACAACGTGCAGAAATTATTTTTACCTTTAAGTCTACTCCAGCTCTATTCCTTAGCTTAGTTGATGGCACCAACATACACCCAGTTGCTCAAAGACAATACAATGTATCACAGGAGCCCACCATAAATCTAAAATATAAATCTATAAAATTATCAGAGTTCAAATTTGACTTCACATCTCAAACCCAACTCTGTTGACTCCATGTATCTTTTGATTCACTTTTTTTTCTCTCCATTCTTTGTGCTTGAAGTCAGACACCCATTCTATCAATACTGCTACAAGAATATTTAACTAACACAAATCCAGGTTACTCCTCTGCTTAAACCTCCCAAAGGTACCCGATCACAATACACATCTGTCTAGTCTGAGACGCAGGACCCTCCATGAGCCAAGACCCACCCATCTCTCTAGACTAATTTCTTATTAATCTTCTCTACCTTTTTGCATATCCTCACCTGCACTAAATTTCTCACTTGTCTTTGACTAGGCCAGGCTTCTTACTGCCTCTGTGTGCACCTCTCAGACCCCACGTCAGAAATGTGTATGAAAGAAGCAGCTCTGAGTGATTATCCTTCATTAGGAATGGTCTCAGCTTCAGAAAACTGCCTCACACAAGGTCATGCCTCCTTCCACAGGGAAGCCTACATCCATTGCTAATCAAGGGTATGAAGTCCCAGCTCCACTGCCCCAACTCAGGACATCTTGGGTGAGACATCACCCCTTGGGCTGGCTGAACACATTGCTGGGACTGGTTCACAGCTCCGTTTCTCCCTCTGCAGAGGCCTACTTCCTCTCTCTCCCATCCACAGCCGTAGATCCCAAGCACACTCCTGAAACAAAGGAACAATTAAAAAAAACAAAGCAAAAATGAAAAAAACTCCTGCACAGCTAATCTCCATTTCCAAGTCAGCTTTCCAAGAAGCTCGTCTGTGATACTGGCTAGTTGCAGATTCTGTGTCTTCTTCCTGGACCATATTTCTGTTCTATCTTTGCCTCCAAACTCTATGCATTCTTCACATCCCAAGTCAAATGTCATCTAAATGCACATTTCAATTTTCTTCTATATCAACATATATCACACTACATTCTAATTGTTACTGAGATGTTTTCCTTTCTTGCTAAACTAACTCCTGTTGTGCAAGAACACTGCAGTAGTTATTAACTTCTGTGGGAAATTTGCCATAAACTTAGAGTCATCAAATAACACCTATTTATTATCCGACAGGTCTGTAGGTCAGAAATTCGGATGAGGGCAATTAAGTTCTCTGCTTAGGGTCTCGTAAGACTGACGCCAAGATGTCAGCCAGCCTGGCTCTTCACTGGAGGCTCTGGGGAGAGTCCATTTCCACGTCATTCAAGCTGGCAGAATCCAGTTCCTTGTGGTTGCAGACCTGGGTCCCTGTTTCCTTGCTGGCTGTCAGCGCAGGGCCACTCTTCTTCTAGAAGCTGTCCAGATGCCTTCTCACATGGCTCTCTCCATCTTCAAAGGCAACAACAGTGCTGTCAACTCAACTTCTTCTTATGCTTTGAAACTCTGGATTCTACCTCAATCTCCTGCCACCAACCAGAGAAAGTTCTTTGCTCATAAGGACTCGTGTGATTAGATCAGGCCCATCAAGATATTAGCCCGTTTTTGGAGTTCAACTTTGCCATGAAACACAACCACAGGTGTGGTTTCTCACATTCACAAGTCCTAAGGATGGGAGAGGACATGGATCCTGTTGGCCTTACCTAGAAATTCTGCCTACTGCAGATGGAAAAAAGAATCCTGTTCACAGAGCATGTTTCTCAGCACCTAGCAGAGCTTATGATATAAAAAAATAATTGATGCTTATACTAATTTTTAGGCTGAACTGACTTCAATTTCAATGATGTATGTATGCTTTTAAACGCTCAGTTTTATTTGCATGCATGGTGAAGAAAATATCTCAAATAAGGAATTAAAATAACAATAGAGAAATGGATTACAGCCCTTTCATTGATGAATATTGTTCCACAGATAAGATTAAAAATGAAGAGAGCTGTCAAACATGGAAAGAAAGAAACACCTCCTAAAAAAATGAATGTGTAGTTTTGCTGTTTTGTGTATTTCACAGTTGAGCCAATCAACACCCAAGCTAAGTAATTCAGCGGTTGTTACAAGTTACCAAAGTCAGGTTACTGTTCAGGTGCCTTGACTAGATGAATGGCAGCAGGCTTTCTAAACCTCAGTCTGCTTAGACTTCAAGTAGAAATCCGGTTAGGAACTGTAGGGAAGCAGCGATCCCTCCTCTGCCCCGGGAGTGCGCTGTGATGAATTAGCGGCTTGGACTTGGAGACGAGGTTATTTTTATGCACGTGTTTGTGTGTTTGTTTATGTACCCCATCACAGAGTCTTCAGGACAGCTATGTTTCTACGTACACGTATGCCGAGACTAATGTACTTTTTGGCGACCGTGGCCTCCTCCCATTCTGCTGATTGCAGCCTTCATTTCATTTTGAACTAAGGCATCCAAAGCGATGACAAAGGTGGACAGTTGTTTCTGGCTTCAGCTCCCCTAAATAAAACTGCTTCCATTGATTCAGGACACGGATGCCAGCCAAGACCCTATACTCCTTGACACTGCATTTTTCCCAGTGAGTAATAAATCATGGTGTTTCCACCAACAGCATCTCTCCCTCTGCTTTTCTCTTCCACCATTAGTCATGCTGGTCGAGCTCACCACCTGTCACTTGGCATGTTTCTGCAAATACTTTTACCCACGTAGAGGCGGATTTGGTTTCACTGAAGTTGGGAACACACCTGTGCTGACTTGGGTATGCAACTCACCAGCTGTAGTCCTTTTAAAATTAATTTTTTGGCTGTTTGTATATATTACAACCTGCTATCTCTTAGTATGAATTTTTCAAACGTTTCTATCAGTAGAATTCTGAATTTCAGGTGATGGAAATATGCTTCAGGACAGACTATATCAGCAGTTAAATACATAGTGGGTAGTCTTGAAAGAGAATTAATGTTAACTCATTAACTTGCATTGGATTCAGATACCATAGCTCTTTAAATTCTCCCAACAAATCTAATGAAGAGAAATTATGCATTATCCTCATCAAATAGGTGAGAAAGTTAGACTCAGGAGGAGTAACTTGCCCACCTCATTTACTAACTAAAAGTTCCCAGACTCCAAACAAGGAGTGTCTGACTGCAAAGCCCTGGGAACTTACCCTGTACATGTTGTATTTCCTACTTAGTAACACTGCTTCCTATTATGTTCATTCAACATTCAGAGAATCTCTACTATGTCCCAGACACTGTGCTAGTGGCAAAGGTTGGTACAGGCAAACACACAGTCCTGACCCACAGGTGCTAATAAGCCAGCAGCAAAAATATCAGTGTGAAAAATTAGGATCATTTTTTTTTTAAATTCCATAACAAAAGTAAGTCTCAAAGTGGATCTGTCTGGACCTGCTCTCCCAAAGCTGTAGGCACCACTCATGAATGATTATTTTAAATAATTAAAATTATTTCACACATAAAGTTAGGAATTCAGTTCCTCAGCTGCACTTGCCACATTTCAAGGGCTCAACAGTCACGTGTGGCTAGTGTCCACCAGGCTGGAGAGTGCAGATAACAGAACACTCCCATGACTGTACCACATCCTGCTGGACAGTGCTAGGCTAGAGGATCAGAAAGCTTCACCCAAAGCAGTTCTTGAGCTGACATTTGAGACTAAATAGGAGTTTTCAGGCAGACCACCAGGGGTAGGAGATGCCAGGCAGAGGGAACAGAATGTGTGAAGGCAGGGGGATGACATAAGAAGACACAGATTATCCAGTGAGATGCAAGTAAATCAGAAAAACTCTAAATGTCTAGACATGTCCTGGAATTGGGGGCATAACTGGACTGATGGAAGGCAGGGGCCTCTTCACTGATAAGCTTCTATGTTATTCTATGACACCGTATGATGTAGGATGGACTGTATGTTGCAGGATGCAGGCCGTACACATCTGTTCTGAGATGGAGCGTGAATTTCCTCCTGTGGGTCAGTAGTTTTCAAATCTTTTCAGTGACAGACCTTTTTACTTTTCAAATAAAGTGTTACTTACTATCCACTGGCAGAAGGCAGGTAAGACTAGAACTGCTCTGTTAAAACTTGGGTGGAGGGCTTTCCTCTCAGGCACCCTTGGGCTCCAAAGACATCCTCCCCAAGACGTGGGGCTCTGCAGAGCTGGTGGACACACCAGAGACCCACTAGAGAATTCTGAACATGAGGTGGATGATCTGAAACTATATATTGGGATTATCGGTCCCTCCAGTGTAGGGGACTGAGGGGTGGAGTAAAATGGAAACAAGGATGGATGACTACAAAAGCATGGGAGTAAGTGAAGAAAAGGAGAGGAGGCACCATTTTTAACGAGGGGAGAGAGAATGATCTCAGATCTGAAAGAATCTAGACTACAAAGAGGAGAAGAAACAGACCCACTCCCATTCTCCCCCTTGGGCCATCTGGCGATTGGCGGTATCATTTTTCATGGTGTGGAACTCGAGAGGGGCAGCTTACTTATTGGACAATTGGTTTAAAGTCTCTAGTCTTCAAAAGGCAGCAGGATGGGGAGAGTGGCGGTTTACATTCAGGACTTGAGTTATTGCTCTGTCATTTTGTCAAAACCCTTCTACTCACGTCAATGAATAATGTATGTCTTATTTCTTTATTCTTCCCCATGGCAAACACCAATCAGAAGCATCCGAAACAAACAGACCACAGAAACTAGAATCAAAACCAGCATTTTGTCAACTGATTAGATAGCAGTTAGTTTAATGCTAACATTAATCAAGGTCTGATTGCTCCATTGTGAGGAACAAGAACTACGTGGAGAGATTAATACACAGGATCTGTTTCAGAATGTTTCTGCAGAAAACCCCACACGGTAATTAAGATGAACATCAAATGAAGGTTATTGATCCGTTGTGTTATTGAGAAACAACATAATTGATATTTCAGAACTTAATTGTTGGTTCTAAAGTAAAAGAGACATTCTGTACAGATCATTAGTAGCAGAGTCTTTCTGTGTGTGTTTGTTTTTATCATTGAAACCAAAACATGGAGTTCAAATGTTACCCTGCTTCAAATAAACATTGATTTAATTGTCAAGAAATCTCTCTTTCTGAGCATTTAAAATGATCATCCTTTGGACAAATCTGAGCTTCTTGAACAGTTTCCACTCCTGAGCTTTGTGGAATGAGGTCTATCATTTAACCCATCTGGGTCTCAGAAATTCTCTTTTGCAAAGTGGCATTGATAATACCTACCCCACAGGTTTGTTGCAAGGATTCAGAAGAAAGTCAATGCTGGGAAGTCAGTATAGCATATTGTTCAAGAGCAAAGACACTAGATCCAAACTTTTGTGTTTCAAATACAGCTTTGCCACTTACTTGCTGTGCAAATGTGGACATATTAGTTAACCTCTCTGTTCCTCAATGTCCTCATCTTTAAAGAGGGATAATAGTAATAGGTCTCTGTGACAGGGTTGTTGTGAAATTAAATGAATATGTGAAAAGTTCTTAGAAAAGGGGCAGGCATATTATAAGCATGATATAACCATTAGTTGTTTTTATTGTTATAATTTGAGAGTGTTTAGGTTTAATTAAATCTTAATAAATATTAAAGCTGCATTCTTTCCCCTCTACAGCTATTCAGTAGAAGACCCAAAGCAGAGGGCTTGTCTTTCTTCCTAAGCAGCAGTCATCATGCAAGGGGGGAAACCTGAAGAAAAATGATCCACATGCCTTACTCGTCTGTACACAGAACTTCCAGAAATCATCCTTCTGCCTAATTCCTAAATATGACTGGACAACATAGAAACACCTGAAAAGTGAAGAAACCATGATGGAGAAAGGCTAATATTAGTTAATTGAGAGATAATGACTCTTGGAGAAAGATTACTGTAATCAGGAAACAGATCCTAATTAGAATCTTGACAGAAATCTAAGGATGCATTGCTATCAAAAAATTAGAATCAGTTGCCATGAATAAGAAACTATAGAATAATAGAGAAGAGACCTTAGGAGTTAAAACAATATATGGCATATAAAACTAAAGGAAAAACATATACATGGGTTGAAGATAAAGTCAAATGAATGACACAGAACCTAGAGCCAAAAAGAGAAGAATCTGAGAGAAAAGATGAAAGATAATACAGTGATCCCACCATTGGATCTAAAGGAATTCTGGAAATGAGTAATGATGAGGATGGGGGGGCAGGGCAGATATTGCCTAATAAATAATATAAGAAGGGTTTTTAGAACTGACAGAAATGTGAATCCTCAGAAGGAAAGGTTCCAAATCATGAGCTACAACTACACATAGACTAGAATGTCTAACACTGGAAAATAAATCAAATAAAAATGGAAATTACCAAGTACTGGGGATGACGTAGATCAACCAGTACTCTCTACACTTTGGAAAACAAGTTGGCAATTTCATATAAAGTTAAACATGCAATTACATTGTGACCCAAGAAATCTTACTTCTAGTTATTTACCCAAGAGAAGTGAGAACGGGTGCCCACGTGAAAGTCTACACACAAGTGTTCATGGCAGCTTCATTTACATGATGTCAGAAACAAAAACAAACCCCAAGTTACCATCAAGTCAATTTCTAGAATAGAGTAGAAACATTCCAGAGAAACAAAAGACCATGAATAACTAAACTGACCCTGAAAAAAGAAGAACAAAGTTGAAGGGATTACACTTCCTGATTTCAAAATATATTACAAAACTACAATAATCTAAACAGCATGGTTCTGGAATAGGGACAGGCATATAGAGAACAGTGGAACAGAATACAGAGGCCAGAAGAGATCCATGCATCAATGGTTAACTGATTTTTTTATAAGGGTGCTAAGAATATACAATGGAGAAAGGACATTCTCTTCAACAAATAATTTTAAGAAAATTGAATATCCACATGCAAAAGAAAGAAATTGGACTCATCTTACACCATACACAAAAGTCAACTGAAGATAAATTAAAGATTTAAACATAAGACCTGAAACTGTAAAATTTCTAGAAGAAAACGTAAGGGAAAAGCATCATGATACATGTATTGACAATGATCTCACAGATACGACATTAAAAGCAGAGACAACAACAGCAACAAAAGAAACAACTGGGATTACATCAAACTAAAAACTGTACAGCAAGGGAAATAATCAACTCGCTAAAAATGAAACCTGTGGAATGTATGGGAGAAAATATTTGCACACCATACATCTTAAACTGTTCAGGATGCTATAACAAAATACCGTAAACTGGGTAGTTTATGAATAATAGAAATCTATTTTTCAGAGTTTTAGAGGCTGGAATTCTGATATCCAGGTCAGATGAGGGCCCCTTCCCTGCTGCAGAGTTCTCATTATATCTTCACGTGGCAGAAGTTGGTTAAGGAACTCTGTGGGGTCTCTTTTATAAGAGCACTAGTTCCATTCAGGTCGGGTCCACTCTCATAACTTAAATATCTCCCAAAGGTCCCACCTCCTAATACCATCACATCGGGCATTAGGATTCCAACATGTGAATTTTAAGGGATTACCAACAGTCAGACCACAACACATACATTTGATAAGGAGTTAATCTCCAAGATGTATAAGGAACTCCTACAACTCAAGAACAACAACAACAAAAAAACACACACAAACAAAAACAAACAAACAAACAGAAACTGAAAACTATTAACCTGTTTTTAAAATGGACTAAGGAACTTAAATGGACATTTATCCAAAGAAGACTTAGAAATGGACAACAGATAAGTGGCAAAAAATGTTTAATGTTACTAGTCACCAAGGTAATGCAAATAAAACCACCATGAGGTATCACCCCATACTTGTCATAAAAAAAAAAGACAGCAAATGTTAATGAGAATGTGGAGAAATTGAAACTATTTTAAATTGTTGATGGGAATACAAAATGGTGCACTCTCTATGGAAAATAGCATGGAGGTTCTTCAAAAAGTTAAAAATAGAGCTATCATATGATCCAGCAATCACGGTTTTGATATTTATCCAAAAGAATGAGAATTCAAATCTTGGAGAGATATTAGCACTCCTGTATTCATCACAGCACTATTTACAAAGCCAAGATCTAGAAACAGCCTAAAGGTCCATTTCTAGATAAATGGATAAACAAAATGTGTTACATACATACAATGGAATACTAAGTTAGTCTTTAAAAAGAAGGACATTTTGCAATATTTTATAATCTGAATGAACCATGAAGACATTGTGCTAAGTTAAAAAAGCCAGTCACAGAAAAAAAAAAATACTGCATGATTCCACTTACAGGAGGTACCTAAAATATTCAAATTCATAGAATCAGAGAGTGGAGTGGTGGTTGTCCAGGGCAGGAGGAGTAAATGGAGAGCTACTAACCAGCAGGCTTTGCATGTAGTATCAACCAAACAAGATGAATAAGCTCTAGAAATATGCTCTTCAACCTTGTAACTATTATCAACAAAAACGTATTATACATTTAAAATTCTATATAGAGTAGATCTCATGTTAAGTGTTTTTACCACAATAAAATAAAATTAAACAATAAAAAGAGAAATTTCAGAATACTAATGTGCAAACAAAATGACAACAACCTTATAGAGAGAAAAAAAGGTTATCTACAAAAAAAATAAAGGCCAGAGTATCTTCAGACACATCAAGAGCACTAAACGCCAGAAAACAATACAGAAAGGACTTCAAAGTTGTAAGGGAGAAGTAATTGTCCAATCCAGAATTTCACATGTAGCCCAGCTCTCTCTCATTCATTCATATGAGTGAACAAAGAGTACAACCCACACCCCTACTTTTAGGAAGTTACTTGGGACTAGATACCAGCAGAGGTGAAAATAGAAACTCAGAGGAAGACATGACTCCAAGAAAGTAGAATTTAAACCAAGATAGCAGTAAATGGAAGCTCAGAGAATTGGGTGCAGTGAGGCCATTTTAGGGAACATACAGTCCAGACTCAGTCAGGATGATGGAAAGCAGGATTCTGAGGAGATAAAGATTAAGGAGAGAGCTTGACAATTTAGAATGGGAGGAGTGACATCACCAAGATGGTGACGTAGTTTATTCCCGACTTCCCCTCCACGAGACGAAAAACCACCTATACATGGACAAGACACCACGGAGAAAATCTTAGAATTCGGGGGTGAGGCTGAGGCACCCCCTTGCACCACAGAGATTGTGAAAAATGGAATATAAGATAAGGGCATGGTTTTCAGGGGAAAACTTTTAAAAAGAAAAGAAAGCCACTAAAAACTTTCAGAAAAATAAATTGGCAGTAGGGCATCATCACCTGTATTTGAAGCAACCTTGTAATTCTGCAACAGAAAATGAGTAGGCTTCAAGAAAAATATTCCAATGGATTCCCAACGCCCCCGTCCCCACAAATGTCCGAACACAACATGAGAAGACAAGGCAAGATTAAAGATGCTTCGATTTAAAGAGGTTAACAAAGAATGATGCTGAAATCACTTAGAGCAGATGTCCAAACTCACTCAGAAAACTCACTGAGGCAGGAAATGAAACTTAGCAGAATTACACGTTTGTAAAACAAAAATCAAATGTGAGTAATTGCTGTAGAAAATTGATCTGATGTGTAGGAGTTGATGTTTTTTCTTTTATTATCAAAATGTAAATGAGGCGTGAAAACTAGATTAAATATGAAATTGTGTAGAATTAAAACAAGGGTTTGGTGGAGATGACATAAACTTTGGAAAGCGTAAACATTACCTGTTTCCCCACTTCTCCCATCATTCAAGTGAAATTGGTATAGAGAAAGACACCAAGTTTATCCAGAAGCCTCATGTACCATGTCCCCCAGGCCTCCCTACCTCCGCACCCAGCTCTGCGCCTCTCGGTGTAACAGAGTCGGAGACGCTCACCTGAACATGGTCTTCATTTTCCGACTTCACTCCTTGCCAGCTGGCACTGATGCTCTTTTTTTTTCCCCCAAAATCCCTAGCTGAGTCTCAAGGTATCATGTTGGCTCACCAGAATAAAGATTATTTTAAGACCAGAGAAAGGTTCTTTGTCTTTTATTAGGTTCTTTCAAAGAGATCTGTTCTTTTGGAAAATAAAATTCTTACTGAATCAAGCAGCCTTACAGGTCTCTGGTACTGTTCACATGTGTCTGAATCACAGATATTCGGTTCCTGGATCCACTTGAACAGTCTACATCCCAACGATTATCTCAGGTAAGGAAAATGAAGGTGAAATTTACCCCAGATGCCGTAGTCCACTCATTCTCCCATTCATCAGCCATGCCATGATTAGTTACAGAGCATCTAATATCGCTAGGCACGGTGCTGTGTAGTGACACACAACAGTGAGCAGATTATGTGATAAGATTAATGTTTGAGGGGAAAAAAGTAGTTGGCTGCAGGATGAACAGGTTGGAGAGTAAAAAGAGCAGAGAGTAGAAGGTGATTGGGTGCCTAATGGACAGATGATGGGAATACGTAAAACCCTGAAGACGGGATGCTGGGGGAGGGGAAGAAAGGAGGTATTGAGGTCGCCCCCCATGTGCCAGGCTTCTTATCTGGATGCTGTTCTAGACAGCGTTTCTAGCAACCATCCTGTTGGGGTGCTGAAGGAAACCCTCTTGCAGGAAATCCCTGAAAAGTCCCTCCTTAGGATGGGACATTGCCACAGGCACTTGGCTTATCTCAAGGGTCTGCATGCTCATAAATTCACTCAACTTCCATACTCGCTAATTACACTCTGAGTTTAAACCTATCATGGAAGAATTTCAAACCACATGGGTGTTCGTTCATCTGCAAGCCAAAATTTGCTCAAGATAAGCCAGTAGGAATAACTTAACCTCAGGCCTCATGGCTCTGGAATGTATTCAGAACTTGATGATTTAAGGGAGAAGGTGTCTAAGGGATATTTCAGAGTTCTTTCCGGATGGAAAACAAACATTTTCTTTTTCTAATTGCCCCTTAAACTTGTCATTACTTGTCAGAAAGAGTCAAAATACATGTACCGTGCTTCAAAGGCACCAGTACCTAAGAGACCAGATCATGGAAAGATGAATCCTCACTTGTCTCTGCAGACATATGCTCTGAACACAGATGTTCGGGAAATGAAGGATCGGCACTTGCGATCATGTACTGCATCATTTCTTTGACCTCAAGATACAAGCAAACGAGAGAAGCCAAATGCGTCACTCACCAGGCTATAAAAATGAAACCAGCCACGTGCCTCTTATCTATGGCCTGAATTCCGTCTTGGCCTGAAAGATGGGGGATTTTCGTCAGAAAGCCAGCTGTTCCTTGTTCTGGTATGCTTCCTTGTGAAAGAGGGATGAAATCAGGGAACAGGAAAGAAGGGTTTTAGATTTCATTTAATTTAGCTAACACATCAGGCCGCGTGTTCACCGAGCTAACCCAACCTGCTGAAAGGAGAGAGAAACCTGAACACGTACCCAGCTTCCACTGTGACAGACTTTGGGAGTACGTCTTTACTACTGTTCTCAGCAAACCTGTGAGGGTGCAATTATTTCCTCCACTTTCAGATGAGGAAACCAAAGCTCTGTAAATTGCCCATGGTTACAGTGTCCCCTTTGTAGGGCCAGGACCCAAATCCAAGTCTAATTCTGGAACTCATATGGTCGCCTGAGTTTCACTCCTTCTCAGTAGTAAGTGCTGTATAAATACAAAGCTGTACGGTTATGATGAATATAAATAAAACAACACCAGAACGAGGAAGATGGCTCACATTTGGACACTAAGCCATGCGATGCTTCGTGTAAAGCTGTAGAATTTCGGAGATGAAAACCCAGGCATGTGAAGTGAAGGGATATATTCTCTGGGATCAGAAAGAACCAAATTCTAGTCTCAGCTCTCACTCTTACTTGCCACATGACCTTGAGCAAATTGCATAACCTCATAGCTGCAGGTTCCTCATCTGAAAAATAAAGTTTTCCCCACCTCCTAGGGTTTTTGGAAGGATTAAATGAGATGGTGTGACACGGTGAGAAGGAAAAGTCAAAGAGGAATTCACTAACCAAGTTATATCTCAACGGCAAGTTGAAGAAGTGCTCATGATAGAATTCTTTTTTTTTAATTAAAAATAATTTGGGGGGTGGGGGGAGGTGATTAGGTTTAGGTGATTAGGCTCTGGATCGAACCCAGGGCTTTGTGTATGCCAAGCATGCACTCTGCCACTTGAGCTATACCCTCCCGCTCTCATGATGCCATTCTGCAGAGACTCACGTCAACGCACATTTAAGTTTTCTGTCTGCTGGAAAACAAACTCATTTCAAAACCCTACTAGAGTTCTGTCTATCAGAAACCTGCTTATCCAGCGCTCTGCCAGGAAACAATAACCGTAAATTCCCTATTAGTGTCAACAGCACGATGGGCGACACACACATGTACATTTTCAGCCCAACTCCCAGTAAGAATGGAGGTAAATGCAGCAATTAGCAGGCGGTTACACTAGGCTTCAGAACCTTATCTGCTGTTCTTATGATCACAAAATTGACACCCACACACAGTTTTGTAGGGAAGGAGCTTATCTCTGGTTAAATAAAAGCTGTTTTCCATTTTTAAAAAGTGATAAACTAATTATTAAAGAAATAGAACATACTTTTTTTCCAGAAAAAGTATCCTAGTGCTCCCAAGAGCTATCACCTCTTCCTGTGATGGTTGTTATGCAGAGTTTGTTTACATTGTTATAATTTTATTATAGAGACCCTACCGTTTTACCCAGGCTTTTCCTGTAATGTAGCAAAGATACTTTTAGCAGAGTGCTTAAATCTCTGCAAACAGAATGTGAGATCCAGGACATCCTGCTAAGCTGTTCTGTGTCCTTGAGCTGGACCCTCAAACTGCGTAAGCCTCAAACTTCCACATACAAAGCGAGGACAGTGACAGGCCCCAGGCTACTGCAGGGCTGTGTGAGGGCAGAGTGAGGTGGTCTGTGTAGAACCCTTAGGAGGACCCTGGGTAGAAAGTAAGAACACAATAAAATTATATTGTTGATCACGAAGAGGACTTTCTATGATTGCACATGACAAAAAGAATATCGACCAGTTTCGGCAAATGGAAGCACATTTACTTCCAAAATAGAAAGTCCAGCTGTAGACCCGACCAAGAGACTCAGTCAGTGGAGTGACTCTCGCTGGGAGACGAGCCCTGCCCGTGGCTTGGCAGGGGGGCTGCGGTGAAGCAGGCAGGTGCTTCCCAATGCCCCCAGCCCAGGGCTGGGGGGAGAGCCTCTTCCTGTTAGCGCCTGCACGAGTCCCAGGAGTCCCTCTGTTTGGAGTCACTTGCTCACCCAAACGACGACAATTGCTGGGAGAATTTGATGCTTTGATTGATAAATTGTGGTAGGCTAGTTAACAGCGCCCCAAAGATGTTCAATAGTCCCAGGAAACTATGACTATCATAACTTCCATGACAAAAGAGACCTTTCAGATGTGGTTAAGTTAAGGATCTTGAGATGAAAAGATTATCGTGGATGATCGGGGTGCACCCGAGGTAATCACAAGGGCTCTTATAAGAGGGAGGCAGAGGGGTCAGACGTCAGGCAATGCGATGATGGAATCGGTGATCAAAGTAACCACAAGCCAAGGAATGCCAGCAGGAAGTGCAAGCTGGAGGTGACAGAGAACGTGTTCTTTTCCTGGAGCCTCTGCAAGGAGTCAGCCTTGCCTGCCGACACCATGATTTTAGCCCCACGAGAACCATTTTGGACTTCTGACCTCCAGAATTATAATTCTCTAAGCTTGTGGTAATTTGTTACAGTTGCACCAAGAAATCGAACACGCGAGTCTTGGGTCACAGTCCTTCCTCCTGATGTGCTCAGATCACGTGGATGAGACGGGAGGGATGACTCCCCAGAGGAAAACAGAGACGCTGTCATCGCGTAGAACGAGTATCAGGGAAAAGTCCACAGTGTTTCCGTATCAACACTGGTTGCTGCAGCTTTTTAATGTGGTTGTTCTTTTTTTTTTTTTTAATTCTGCATGAACAACACTACCATAGCTGACTGCACTCTTGAGTAGCTTTGCCGTAGTACACGTCCTCCAACCTCTGTGCCTGTATGTAGGATCCTTGAAAGGAGGGATCTTTCCTTTTTCACCCTGGACACGCATGATGTTGAGATGACAATACAGTGTGGTGATCTGTGCCGCAAATCCGTATGTCGTTTTTAAATTAATATTGATCACATCACAAAAAGATACCTGACAGCAGTAATGAATGTCACACCAGTCAGAATGGCCATCATTCAAAAGTCCACAAACGATAAATGCTGGAGAGGGTGTGGAGAAAAGGGAACCCTCCTACACTGTTGGTGGGAATGTAATTTGGGGCAGCCACTGTGGAAAACAGTATGGAGATTCCTTAAAAACTAAAAGTAGACTTACCCTATGATCCAGCAATCCCACTCCTTAGCATATATCTGGAGAGAACTCCAATTTGAAAAGATACATGCACCCCAATGTTCATAACATCACTACTTAAATAGCCAAGACATGGAAATAACCTAAAAGTCCATGGACAGATGACTGGATAAAGAAATTGTGATATATGTATACAATGGAATACCACTCAGCCAACAAAATTAACGCCATTTGCAGCAACATGGATGGACCTAGAGATCATCATACTAAGTGAAGTAAGTCAGTCAGAGAAACACAAATGTCATATAATATCACTTATATGTGGAATCTAAAAAAAAATGAGGCAAATGAACTTATTTACAAAACAGAAATAGAGTCACAGACATAGAAAACAAATTTACAGTTACCAAAGGGGATATTGGGGGAGGAATGAATTTGGAGTTTGGGATTAACCAATACAGACTATTATACGTAAAATAGATAACCAACAAGACCCTGCTGTACAGCACAGGGAACTATATTCAATAACTTGCAATAACCTATAATGAAGAGAATATAAAAAAGAATACACATATATGTGTAACTGAAACACCATGCTGTACCTCAAAAACTAACAGCATTGTAAGTCAACTATACTTAATAAAAAATAAAAAGAAGTGGTGAACATGATCAGACAAAGCAAAGCAAACTGCGTTACATCAACGTAAGCGCTAGGCCTCCTTCTTTCACTAACAGGCTTGTTCATCTTAAGGACCCCACTTTCCTCCTTTGAGTCTTGAGTCAGAGTCTGCAGAAAAGCAGGAGGTGAACGAGCTAAGTGATCTCAAAGCCGTTTTCTCCGTAGCCGTGGCATTGATTGCAAGGGGAGTATGGTCTCTTCTTGGGGCACAAGGAGATTGTGAGGTGGGGTGGGGTAGAGGGTTCTGAGTCTGAGAGGGTTGGCATAATATTGAAAAGAAAGCTTATAGCACAGGGAACTATACTCCATATCTTGTAGTAGCTTACAATATCAGGGAATATGAAAATGAATATATACATATTCATGTGTGACTGAAGCATTGTGCTGTACACCAGAAACTGACACAACATTGTAAAGTGACTATACTTCAAAAATAAAAAACTAAAAGTCAATCAAAAAACTAATCAAGAGGCCCGAGCACCAAATTCCAGGGCCAACTCCACCAGCACCCAGTTTTCTCTCCTATGTAATGTAAGAACACTGTAATTGAATCCATGGCCATGACAGTAAAGGGGGTTTCCAGGGAGGAATGGGCTGGAGGAAAGTTACGTTTCTGAGAGGTAATGATACTGAAGTCATCTGGGAGATCCGTTTAATTGCAAATGGAACAACCAGGGAGAAATTAATCCTGACAGCCTCCTTGAATGCCAGAATTCAAAGCAGAGGGTCTTGGATAATATGGACAAAATCCACAGGAGATTTTGACCCATCTTCATTCTCCCAATCTACCCCAGCCCCACCTCTGCCCATTGAGAACCCGGGTCTAGATTATATTCAACTTCTTCTGCAGTTCTCTGTCTTCATTGACCTACAATTCTATGCACTGTTTTTCCAGGTGCTGGGGCTCTTCAGACACAGGAGAAAGACATGGAACTACCAGCACCGCCATGTTTTCCACCCGCTGCTTTTTTCTGGGCCAGGATGCAGACAGGGCTTTGTGCCAGCGTGCCCAGGCTTCAGGACACTGTCCCAGCACCAAGCCACCTCGGCCCGAAGGGCTGCAATGACACAGGCCACCCCAGGGCTCAAAGGTAGGATCCTGAGGTTCCCAGGCGAGCACACGCAAGTGAGGAGTCAAATCTGGCAGCCACACTGGCTGCCTCCCGCGGTGAGATGCTGGCCGCTGCGAGATTCTCGCAGGTTCCGAAACTCAGTTTTTCCTGACAATTCAGCATCAGGCTCTGACAAGACAAGCTGCTTCATTATCCATCTGGGAAAGAGGGACAAGCAATTTTGCTAAGGCAGTAATTGTCGATGGGGGAAGTTGCTCTATCCAGGGAAATGCGTGTTGCCTAGCGCCATGTTGGGCCATTAGCAAGTCATTTCCAGGACGGCTCTAAAAAATGAAACCATCTTTATTTGATGTGGTGTCATCACCACTATTTATGACTCAGACCAAACATTCAAATCATGGGAAGTCTGAGCAATTCAGCAAATGAGAAGAGACTAGAAAACTAAAGAAAAAGTAACAGTTGGGTCATAGGACATCTCTGCTTTACCAAAGACAATTAACTCTTAAAAAGGAGCATGACTGAAAAATTAGAAGGCTACCTCATGACTTTTACAAGAAAAGGAGGGGTCAAAAGACTGATACTGAGTGTTACTTTTTGTCAAAAATGAGCTATATTCTTCACATTTGGGATCTTTTAAATCTGCAAAAGAAAACTTAGAACTGTGTTGATTTTATCGATGAAAATATTGAGGAACAAAACACCATCATGCATTGTGTAAAATGATTTCTCCAAGCTCTTCTAGTGTATAAGTGGGGAGAAAAAACCCTCCTCCTTTACTTTCCAGAGCAACCTGGCTGTGTCTCTTGGTCTAAACTGAAGAATCTTTGTCCTCCCAAGCAAAACATTCCGTGGCTGCCTTCCTGGTTGACTTGGGGTGATGGTGGTGTCTGGAAAAGAGTCTTAGTCACAACCACCAGTCACTGTGCACCTGACCAGATGCTCGTCTAGGAATCTGACAAGTCATATGTGTGATCTGGGAATTCTGTTTCCCAGTGACGGAAACCCACATCAAATTGGCAAAAGTAAAAGGGGAATTTGGTGTCCACCAAATATTGAGGCATTTGAACACAGGGTTAAATGACTTAATGGGAGAAACATAGGGCCCATTGTTTTCTTTTAAACAACTTTGTTGAGGTGTAATTTCTTTACAGTAAGCCATGCATATTCTAGACGTACAATGTGATGAATTTTGATAGATGTACACACCTATGAAACCACCGCCACAATCACGATACGTAACATTTCCATCATTCCCTAGGGGTGCAAACTTCAAACTCCCAGTTTATCCCTTCCTACCCTCTTTACCCCCTGGTACCCATGAGTCTGTTCTCTATGTCTGTGAGTCTGCTTCTGTTTTGTAAATAAGTTCATATGTCTTTTTTTTTAGATCCCACATAGAAGTGATATCATACGGTATTTTTTCTTTCTCTTTCTGGCTTACTTCACTTAGAATGGCGATTTCCAGGTCCATCCACGTTGCTGCAAATGGCATTATTTTATTCTTTTTTGTGACTGAGTAGTATTCCATTGTGTGTGTGTGTGTGTGTATATATATATATATATATATATATATATATACCAACTGGAACCAGGGGCTCAGGACGCTGCTACAATGTGTCCTCTTTCTCAGTCTCTACTCCTGCTTGTGCCTATAGTCCCTGCATCACCCTCACTCTCTTGCTACAGATGGGCTTGCTCCGTGTAGCAGGAAACATGTCTCCCAGTCTCTGGGGACAGACTGACTCACATTCCTTCTGGTCCAGACTTAGAAAACAGCTCACCTCCTATTGGGTGCCCACCCTTGGGCCGTCATCTAAGGCCAGACAAATAGCTCTGTATGATCGTGGTAGCTCCTGTCCTGACAACACACATGAAGTGGGAAAAGAGAACTTTCCAGAGCAGTAAGACTCCTGGGCTGACCTTACCATTGGCATCCAAGGCACAATGGAGGCGTACAGCCATTGGGCAAGGGAGAAACTTCCATGAAGTCTAATGTAAACATTTCAATGTCCTGGGAACTTGGTTACCTTTTCAAACTCCAAGTAGACAGCTGTCAAGACTTCAGAGCATGCACGCACTCACTTATTCATTCCTCAGACATTTACTGGTGCTAAAATAGAAGAAAAAGTAAGAATAAGATATGCTCTCTACCCTCAGAGTTTACTGCCTGCCAGGGGAAACAGACAAGTGCACTAATGATGTCAGTATTGTGAGCCGAGTGTGTTAATGAGGGTCCGTAGAGGGCAGTGTTTTTCATGCTGTATGTTGAGACCCATCGGCAGGTCATTAAATCAGTTTGGTAGGCTGCAGACAGCATTTTAACAAAAAGAAATAAAACAGGCCAGAATATACCAGTGTGTGTTGCACAGCAGCAAAGATGCAAGCATCCGGTGAAACAAGTGTGTTTCAATTGTGTTGGAGGCTGTGAATGTGGAGGTTTGTGTACCAAGTCACGAAGTAAAATGCGTCTCTTCCTTGCATCAAGTATCTTTGAAAAACACTAATATGGTGTGAGCAGGAACACAGAGAAGGGACGTCTAAATGAGACTAGCAGGAGGTGGCAGAGGAAAGGTTTCTGAAGAAGAGAGTGCTTCATCTGAACCCCGGAGAAAGGCAGCAATTCCAAGAGAAAGGGCAGCTTGGGAGGAGCCAAGAGGCGTGAGAAAGCAGGGCGGCTTGAAGAAGCCTCGCAGCTGAAGAGCAGCAGCTGGGGACCTCCGACGGGCCAAGCTGTTAGCCAGCTCATGTGGTTTTCATCTCAAAACCCCCAACAACACATTCTGTCACTCAGAATGAACCCTCAATCCTCCAAATAACCCGTGAGACCCCAGGCAACCGGTCCCTCCTTCACAGTTGCCGCCTTGTTCATTCACTTCGTATATTCTAGCTACGCTGCCTTCATTCCTGGCCCCAGATATTCCACCTGCTCCTACCTCGGGATTCTGTGCGTGCTCTTCCATTTGCCTGAAGTGTTCTTCCCCGGATATCTGAATGCCTCCCTCTCCTCCTCCTTCCCATTTCTGCTCACATGTCCCTTATCAGTGAAGCCTTCTCTGAGCGCTCCATGCAAATGCAGAGCCCAGCACCCCCTTTTCCCTCCCTTGCTACGCTTACTTATGACATTCAACATTTAACACAATTGATTTTTGTCTTATTTCTATCTTCTGCTCCACTAGGGTGCATGTTTCAAGAAGGCAAAAATTTACACCTACTTTAATCCCTACTGTATTCCCTGATGCTTATTTCAATGCCTTGTATGGGGCAGGAACTCAACACGTGTCTGGTGAATAGATTAATGAATTGGGATAATAATAGTACTGACTTCATACGAGGGTTGAAGTCTTCAGTAACTGATGACAATAACTTAATATGGTGACTGACATAATAAGTGATCAGCAACTATGAGTTTGTGCTACTAACAATTCTTAGTCATGGCTGCCTTTGTCTAAGGTGGACACTTAAACGTAGTCTGCATTCTGGGGACAAAAATAGGCAGCAATAATCAGGTGGGAGCCGCAGAATCTAGACATAGCTCTATAAAACGATTTGTTCAGATTCTTTAACGGGAAGCTTTAGGATAACACACCCCATGTAGTTGAAAGTGAATACAATTCACCCACAAAATGAGAACTCTAAATTGTTTACTATCTTTCTGATCAATGCGTTATGCTATAAATACTGCACAGTAGATTTCTAATGGAAACGTCAATCTCTTCTTCAATAATGTGGTCAGCTCTAGCCAGATACAACTGGAAGACAAGACTGTAGTTTTCTTTGCCTGGATTTCTTCCTTTCTCTCCCGAAGTTTGAGGAAGGTGTCCTTTTTTTGGCAACAAACGTTTTCGGAGTGCCTAATCTATCAAGGCACTGTTCAAGGGAAGAAGGATTCGGCAGCGAAGAAGACAGGCTTGGTTTCTGCCCTCACAGAGCTTTACTCTGGCAAGAAAGAGGGGTGAGCATGTAAGAAATTACAGCAGGAAAGCGTTAGCAGGTGGAAGAACGCATATGACAGAAGCAACTAACTTAACTGGGGGTGAGGAAGGAAGATGGGAGAAGATAATTCTTTGCTTCTCAGAAGAGGGGAGGCTTAAGGAGAGGTGTGAAGTTATCCTGGGAAAGATTAACACACAAAGCAAAATAAAACAAGAAAATTCTTGGCAGAGAAGCTATCCTGGTAAAGTGAAGGGTGCTTCCAGGCGGGCGGGAAATACGTATGATGGCTTGAAGCCTGGAGAGTCGCTGAAGGCCTCAAAGTCTTAAACATTCTGAAAGGTGCTCTTAAAGGTAACACAAGGCTTACCTGCCGTATCACACAACTGGCTTGGCCATAATGAGCACAGTTTCTCAGACTCTATTAGTGATGGCAGAAAATTCTTAATCTTCCTTTAACATATGTTCAAAGTTAACATTAAATATTAATAAACAAGATTTGATTATTTTTCTACAGTACACTCTGAAAATACCTCCTGATGACTTTTAAACCCTGCCTAGAATTCTCTGTTATCCAGGTTCTGGAATTTTCTGTCTCACTCAGTCACAAGAGCCCACAGCTGCCTTGCACTTTGTATACTGACCTTCTGTCGGAGATTCTTACATATTCATGCGTATCATGCCTTCTCTTTTTCTTTTTCTTTTTTTTTTAATTGAAGTATAGTCAGTTTACAGTGTGTCAGTTTCTGGTGTGCAGCATAGTGCTTCGGGCATCCATGTACATACACGTACTCCTCTTCATATTCTTTTTCATTATTGGTTACTACAAGATATTGACTATAGTTCCCTATACAGTGTGAACTTGCTGTTCATGTATTGTATACATACTAGTTAACATTCGCAATAGTCTTCCTCCTTTTTATGAAAAGAGTAACTTACTAGTAGAGACTGAGCCAAACGCAGATCCTGACTGTAGGCGCCACGTGGGAGCCTTGGCAATTCCTTCCACTATCAAGGCCCAGCTAGGGCTGCCCTACAGAGCACTGGGTAGACGGGCCGATCCCAGGAAATCTCCAGTGTAGGTGCAGAGATAAGGCATGTAAGTAGTAAAAGACAATTAGCAAGACAATGCAAACTTTGTGAGGTGACGAGTGATTCATCCAAAAAGTAATAGAAAATCAAGAGAAAAAGAGACCATCACAGTCAGAAAGGCATCCAGGAGCAATAACAGTTTGAACCAGATCTTGAACCATGAGTAGGATTCTGACAGATGGGTACCAGCTGGGTAATCCCACCCAGGGCCAGGGAAGGTGGTGGGGGTGGAGGGCAGAGAGGCTGGAGAGAGAGCATGAGTGAAAAATCTTTGTAGAAACCTGCAGTTAGTGTTCTGGGGTTCCGTAGAGATTCTCTTGAAGTTAGTCATCTCTTTGCTTGCAAACTTAGATTCATTCATTCATCTAAATGAGGACGTGCTTATTAAAAACCTAGGATTCTGCAAACTTTTAGGATAGGATTTTAAATCGAACCAAGGAAATATGAAACAATGTTTAAAGAGTAAAGGCGTGAATCATGATAGTCAGCTCTTTTACAGTCTGAGCTATTTAAGTTCAAAGCTCAAGAAATTACACATTTAAGTGCCTAAGTAGTCTTCAGTTGACTTTTAATTAACCTCTTTTGCCATTTCTCATCCAGGGAAATTGAAAAATATTTTTATAGTCCAACAAAAACCTACTTTATGAAAGAGTTACACAAATTTGAAAGTCACTCATAATAATCTTTCAGAACATGTGATGTTTGTAGCTGAACCAAGTCAAACTGTATTTATCCCTTATCCATCCTAGTTATCTTGGCATCACTCTCTTATTAATAAGATTCAGACAAAGTTCAGCCTTCTGGCACAAAAGTGAAAACCCACGGTGATTTTAAAAATGATTTTCTCTAATCAGGCAGCGTCTCATTAGTTGTGATTCCTTTCTTTCAGATTCTGATGTTTGCAGATGCTTTTGAAGGGAACAAAATTTCAAACGTGCTCTCCCAAGTATGCACCTGCCTCTTCTGGCAGTTGTCTTCTTCTAGCATTCTGGGTTGGAGGAGAGGATTCTTTTTTTTTTCTACTCAGCTGAATTTAATCTCAAAAAAAATGATACCCATGCCTTTTTCTTTAAACCTCTATATGTTTTTCTTTAAACCTTCACCCCCTGTTCAAAAGAAGACGACCATGATCGATTTGCCTTTAAAAAGGATATAAAGCCTATGTCATTCAATTTTTATCTTGAAGACAGTAAGTGGAGTCCTCTAGTTCCCTTGGCACCCAAAACAATAAGGTTCTTATGTTTCCCATGGTAACTAGCCATCAAAACGGAATCCCTAGTGTGTCAGTCAGGGTAGGCGAGGCTGTGCTCCAGTAACAAGTAAACTTTGTGATCACAGTGGTTCAGCACAACAGAAGTTGGTTTCTTCCCCATGCAAAGTCTAATGCGGCTTGTCTGGGATGCTCCTTCATCCAGCGACTCAGGGATACATGCTCTCTTCATCTATAATAGAGCCACCGTAACATGCCGTTTTTAGGGTCTCCTCAGCACAGGGAGGAAAAGGGAGAAGAAACACACCTTATACCTGCCTCTCCATGGAAGTAACGTGTATCATTCTGTTTCAGATTCTTCGGACAGAAGGAGTCCCTTGGCCTCAACCTAATTGCCAGAGCAAGTGGGAAATGAAGGGGGAGCACAGGACGTTTGTCAAGGAATAACCGCCTCTGGATCAGTTAGATAATTGATTACACCTGCGTCTATGCTAAGCCCAGTTCAGAAGAAGCAGATGGAGAACGTGATGTTTTCAAATCATTGTCTGGAAGTAATCTGGACTGCAAAGTGTATACATTCTGGAGACAGAGTATATTTACTGCCTGGCCTACCCCTTTCCAACAATAAGACCTTCAGCAGATCACACGTACACTCTGAGTTTCAGTGTCGTCATCTGTAAAACGGAAAGAATATTGACAAGGCAGCTGTGAGGATTAGAAATAATCCTCTAAAGCTTCTGGAAAAGGGCCTGGCAAATACTACCTATCCACCTTTAAAAGTAGTAATTATTGGTAACGTATTTTATTGATGATAACAAAACGGTGATATCATTATCATCATGCAAAATAATTAGTTTGTTATATTTAATTTACCAAAAATAATTAAAACAATTTTGAAGTGTAAGCATCTCTTGAGACTTTCGAGTTGAGTTCAGAGGTGGCCTGGGCCCTGCATTGAATTTACTGTTAGCAGGAAATATGATATGTTATTAAATGTAGAATTTCTCATTTTAGATTTGAAAAAAAAAAAACAAGCTTTTAAAGCAATTGCAAACTTTTTAAAGGGACATCAATGTAAGCGGAGACGTGTTTCCATGGCAATGTCTGAACAACACAAAGGGAAGAAGAAGGGAAGGGGCATTTAGTGAGCACACACGTGATGTTAAGCAGTGTGCTTGGCACTCTGGATCCAAAGTCTGTCTAAAACACAGGAACACGCTATGAGATCAGGAGGATGGTCACCGTTTAATGGAAGAACAAGCGGAGTCAAGGGTAGAGGGACTTTCCTCAACCATTTAACTGTGGCCTGAGTGGGACCCGCAGCTCCTGCTCAGTTTCTCTGCACCACTGAGCCTCCTGCAACTGCATCTTCGTTGTTTCTCACGCAGAACGCCCCACGTTTCCTCAGCCTCATTCCTCTCTTTGTTCCCACACTTTCTCAGGGCTTCTCCGAGGGTTAACATACAAACCTTCATCTCCAGCCTCATCTCTTACCAGCACCCCAGGCCCCCATTTCCTTCTGACAATAGGATAAGTGTCTTTAGATGCGCCACCTTGCCTACTCAGACCATTCTCTCTTATAGCGGAAAGCCTGTGATAAAAACGGGGAGGGTGGTGGCGCACCGCAGTCCCCTTGCCGAGCCATCCTGCGGAGGGTCAGTTAGGCAAGAGTCATCGACAGAGGCCCCGTCTGGGGGAAACATGGTGAGGAAGAGAATACATGCACGGTCTCAAAGGGTCATTCATTGAGAAGGGAAAGACAGTCACTATTCAGTGATGAAAACAGATGACGTGCTGGCTGTGTGATCAAAATCACCCTTAGCAATGAGCAGCGGTGGGGTGACCGCAGCCTCTGGATGGGATGCACTGAGGAGGAAACGCTGCCACTGATGAATAACCTGAATCTAATCATCAGGAAACATGGGACAAACGTGCACTGAAGAGTAGCCGACAACTGGCCTGGATTCTTCAAAAAGGTCAACGTACAGAAGTGGGAAGAACTGAGAAACCTTCCAGATTGAAGGAGGCTAAATAGACATGGCCACTAAACGGACCAGATCCTGTACTGAAGGGGACAGGGCTTCAAGGATACTAACCAGACAATTAACAAATATGGGACATTGGAAGGTAAATTTGATGAAAGCATTGTAATAATGTCACATTTCCTAAATGTCACAGTATTGTGGTTATTTAAGAGAACATTCTTGTTCTTAGGAATTATAGACTGAAATAGTAAGAAGGAAAACCGCAGAATGCATGTGATCTGCTTTCAAATGGTTCGGAAAAACAAATCATCATTTTAGAATTCATAATTTGCACACACATATCTGCATAATATATGTATGTGTGTGTATATATTTGTATATCTATTTATATAAAGAGAAGATGATGAAGCGAACGTGGCAAAATGCTAAAAACTGGTGAGTCTGGCAGGCGTGTATGCAGAAGTTCTCTAGAGAGACTGTTTTCTCAGCAATTCAATGAGCTTTAGAAGCTTAAACAAATTGAAGTTTCTATTAATAGTGAGTAATTACTGTGTGCCCATCGTTTGCTACAGCGTGTCCTCGGCAGGTCACAGGCATTCTTTCTACACTTTCTAAAAAGCTCTGGATGTGGAAATGTGTCTTCATTTTCATGTGTAGATATGAGGAAATTAAAACAGGATACTCACTGCAGGATGTGGCAGGATCCCAGATTTGAATTCAGACCAGGCTCACTTCCCCTCGCTAGAAAGGACAGTTCCCTTGAGGTCAGGAAGGAAGAGGCGGGGCTTCACCTTTCTGGAGCTCACAGCCGGCAGGGAGGGTAGAGGAGGGAAGAATAGGTAAGAACTGGATGCTGTGACGGTACTGCTAAATTCTCCCAGCCACTGTTTATTGAACGCTTACTACACACCAGTGCCAGGGGGTCATAGTGAGCTCTCTGGGACCAGAGCTGTGGACGGCAGAGCCCCGGGCTCCACCCTCCTGGAGCTCCCACTGCAGGGGATGTGATGGCACTGGTGAACGCAGGCACTGCAGGGAGCACCTGGATGAGCGTTTCACCTGGACTAGGAGGCTGAGGCAGGCTTCTCAGGGAGGACGCTACTGCTGCCCTGATGGATTTCAGAGATGGGTGAACCTGTGAAACCTTGCTTACCTCTGTGTTCTAAAGCCTGGCACACGGGGAATTCACCAGCTGGTGAACTTGGAGAAAGGATATAAAGGTGTTCTCTACTGTGTGCAGAGGCACTATTTCTCACCGAATGAGTGAATGAATGAGTGAGTGAGTGAGTAAATCCCCACCTGTGACTGCGAGGAGCCCAGTGGGATGAGCTGTCCTACAGGGAAGCCTCTCTGTCCTTCTTCCAGGTCGCCAGAGGGAGGGGGCCGGTCCCAGCAAGCCTTTCCCTCCCTCACTGATCCAGCAGTGAGAAGAATTTGAGGGCATCGGCTCATGACTGACCCCAGTCAGGGGGCTTCCTGATCGCCCTGGCTTCTGTGATATGCTTTTCAATTAGAGGAAATACTTTACTAAGAAAAGCCGCTCAGCTCAGTCTCTTACTCACTCTCTCTCTCTCTTTTTTTTTTTTTTTTTCCTTCCTGAGTTGCTCAATACTTTCTGAAGCTCTTATTTTCACAGAGGAAAGCTGGGCCGCCTTCCCGAAGCTTGCCTTGGGTTTTGTCCTTGCCAATGTTGTGTGAAGCCAGCAGCCCACGTGCCTCTCTCGGTCGGAAGCAAGGGCCTTCGGCACCAGCCAAAGATCACAATCATTGTCATAACAAAACCATGCACTTCCAGTTCTGCTCGGTGTTTTTCCTTACATGCTCTCTTTTCATGTACAGAGTAGACTTACGAGGATGTGAACGACCCTTGCGGATAAAATGCCTGGGGATTTCTGCATCCCTTTGCCTGATGCCTCAGAAACCCCCAGGGGAGTCCCCTTGGGGCAGGAAGCCCTGCTGACTCATTTCTCTGAACTTTGCTCAGCCAACCAGGCCAGCCAACTCAGCTCTTGCTTGTCTGTGTTCCCTGTAATGGAGTTCCGAGATCCAAATTCCAGGTGAGGTATGTTTCACTTGATAAATAGATCTCATAGCTAGAAGGAAAAAAAAAATAAAGGTGGGAGACTAGTAATCAGCTGCAAAGTTACAATATCATCCTATTATTGGTAAGGAAATACATGCCTAGTAAAGTAGATCGTTTCATTTGCCTAAAATGACAAAACTAATTCGGGGCAGAGCAGAAACTGAGTCCTCATTCTAGGCATCATTCTGATTTCTACTCTAGAACATGCGACGGTTGCATCTGGCTAAACCAGTCACAGTGAATGAAAAGGACCAGTGATTGGGCCCAGGAGGGAAGAAAATAACAATTAAAAAAAATCCGGAAAGCTGAATTTCTGGCATGCCCTCCCCCACCCCCAACCCCCGCTTCCTGTGCCTGACTCTCGGATCTGAGTTCCTGACTCTGGAGAGCTTATAGAAGCCATGGTGCAGCCACCTCTTTCTTCCGGACGGAGCTTCACTTCCCTTGCTGGGAACCCCTCTGGCTGTGGGAGCGCAGGGCCCTCTGTTCCGGCTCCTGCATGTTCTTCCAGGTGGGAGCTACCTTGTCATGTTTACACACCCCCTCTCCCCCGTCCTTATGAACTGAAAGACTAGGTCTGGGCCAGGAGGCTGGCTGTCTGCAACTGAATTGCACTTCTAGGAGGTCCAAGGGGTGATTATTCCCAAGCATTCAGCAGACTCAGCACATTTTTAAACACACTTTTTCTTCCTGTAAAGAAAAAGATGTTGGCTTGTAGCTTCCTTACCTGTAATTTCTTAGAATGGTTTTCATACTCTTCCTTTTTAATATCCCTTCCTTCTTCCTTCCTTCCTTCCTTCTTTACTTCCTTCCTCCGGTAATCTTCCTCTCTCTCTCTTTGGCCAAAACAATACCATTTTTTTCCTGTTCAATCCCTGAAGACAGCACCAAATTACATTTATTTTTAAATGATGACAACAGTGGAATTACTGAGAACCATTTAAAAAGAATGGTTAAAAACTGAAAGTTCGCAGAGTTGATTCTCCATGAAATGATACTGATTTGATAGATCCAGGGGCTGAGCATTACCTTCTTCTGTCACGTGAATCAAGTATCATCTTTTCATTTTAAAAGAAGTGATTATATCGGCATCTCTGTGATTGTCTGTGGGCTGCGTCCTTTCTGTGAGGTAGAATGTCCATTCGCATAGTCACAATGGAACTTGAGGAATGTCAGCTCAGGACACTGTACAGCTCAGGACATGTACTTATTTTCCCAGTTTCTCCCCTGCTCTGACTGCCTGGCTGAGCAAAAAATAAATAAAAGTTGTGGTTGTTTGTCCTATTGCAAGGTGATCATATGCACCAAATAAACAAATGGAACGGCCCTTCAAATTTTCCACATAGGCCATAGGTTAGAGCGGACCAGACCACTTCACATCTTTCAACGCATCTGTTTTGAACTTAAGCTGCATTTGACTCTACCCGCTCATGCTTGCTGAATCTGTGAACTTAAACATGTTACCCCACTTCTCTGAGACTCTCTTTCCACATCCGTAAAATGGAGGTAGTGCTAGCATCCACAGGGCTGACGGTGGGCCAGGCAAGAACCTGTGCAGTCTGCAGGGACATCTTGCACTCGGTTGGCCTCCATCAACGTGGTTTCGTGTAATTTCACCAGAGCTGTGCGCTGACCTGATGAGGTGGGCAAATGCTGTAATTTCTGCTCTGCAGTGGAGGTGCTGAGCTCCGAGAAGTAAAATGAACTGATCAAGATCTCACACGTGGTTCAGTATCCAGTTAAACCACTGGTTCTCAAGCAAGGATGATTTTGCCTCCAGGGGACATTTGGTGATGCTTGCATATTGCACACTGTCACAGCAGGGAAATTACGCTATTGGTGTCTAGTGGGCAGAGACCAGGGATGACGCTAAACACCTTGCAATATTCACCTTTCTGAAGCTATTGGTGTAAGTAATGCACAAACACAACTCCCTACAGTAAAGAATCGTCCAGGCGAAATGTTGGTGGCGCTGAGCTGGAGAAGCCCTGCTTTAGATCTGTGCATGCTGACATCAAATCGAGAGTTCTTTTCAATTCACTTCACATTTCCCAAAGTACATCAAAGCACCTTGTAAAACTAAAGCACTATTTTGGTTAGTTGAAAGGCAGGATAATAGAAGAGAAAACTTTAAGGTTTGACATATCTGGGTCTATTCTCAGCTCTACCATTATTAACATTTAATCTGTGTGACCTCAGGCAAAATTAACTCATCTGAACCCTGGATTCTCTATTTGTGAAATGTAACAGGACGCTTCAAAAGTTAGAAATCATATAACTAAATGCCCCATTCACGGCAGCTACAGACACAGTTATTATGATAGCTGACTTGTCATTTATGGACGTGGGTGTAGACAAATGGGGTACCTTTCATTTTTTAAATAAATATTAATGAATGCACACCTTGCACTAAACCCGCAGGGGTAACGGGAAAATAATCTGAAAGACTGAACATTCAACTCTAAGGAAAATGCACTACCCCAAAGAGACCACCTAAATGACTGGATAGGACTCAGTTTTCCAGTTTGGATTAAATTTAGAAAAACCAAATAAGATGTGAAAATAGAAAGATGCTTTTTTTTTGCATATGTTAGTGTACTTAAAAAGAGTGGTTAACAACTGAAAGTTTGCAGAGTTGATTCCCCATGAAATGATACTGATTTGATAGATCCAGGGGCCCCATAAGAGAAAAAAATATAAGTGACCCCATAAGAGAAAAAAACATAGCAATTAGTTGAGTTGCTATCTGTCCAGAAGCTTCCCAAGTTCGAGATGAGCACAAAACCAAAATTGTTTCTTTAAATGAAAGAGGAAAAACAGGTCACCATCAGATGAGAGGAAAGACTGTCCTCTTGCACGCGGGCCAAGCCCTCCAGGAGGCCTGGAGGTGTTTGATCTTGTCCACTGTGCCTGTCTTTCCGTCTTTTTTATCTTTGAGGCTGACCCTCAGTGCCTGCCGCAGACTCTGTCTACTGGTCAGTTAATTGCTGACTCATCGGTTCTCTGCCTGGGAAGGGCCCGACTCTGGTGAGAGCTGCCAGATCTGGTCCTAGGGTTTATGGTTAGGGTGGCTAGATAAAATACAAGACACCCAGCCGCATCTGAATTTCAGGTAAACAAATTATTTCTTGTGTATGTACATCCCAGATGTTGTATACAAATGTTGGGACACACTTACACCAAAAATAAATGTTGTCTACCTGAAATTTAAATTTAACTGGACATTCTGTACTAGTGTTTGCTTCATCCAGTAACCCTACTCTGAACAGTGGGAAACCTAGATCCTGATCCAAGGCCAAGTTAAGGGGAAGAGGGTACCCACATCACCATCCATCCACACTGTGCCCCATCCAGACTGAGCTACAGGAAAGACCTCACCTCGAGCGTTCATGGTTGTATAGCTTTAAATGCAAATGTAACCATAAACATAAATATATTCAAAACTGAGGTTTCCAGGGAAGAGGGGCCTGGAAGGTTGAAAATGCCCAGCCACCTGGCTGCACGTGGAGAGAGGCGTACCTTCTCTTTATGTTAATATTATTGGCTCTCTCATGGGCCTCTCGCGTAAGCGTCGTTATGTCTATTTCACCAATCGGAAACTAAAAATCAAGGCATAAAGCAACATTGAATCTTAACCAAAGGTGAGCTAGATTTACAGTCTCTAAGGCCAAAATTTGAATTTCAGCTCTACCCAGATAATACTACCAGAAATACCTTAACATTTTGAGTCTCTCATTGTCATTGTTAAGCAAATAATACACAGACCACTGGGTGGAGGGGGGAATTCATGTACTGATGTATACAAAGTACCAAACAGCCCTGGAAGAGGTACCCAAAAAATGACAGCTACTGGCATTCATTTCTATAAGGTAAGTTTCCCTTGAACAGTGATGCTGCGACTAAAATCAGGGACTTGGTACATAGCATAGTCATGGGCACATGGAGTTATTAATAAGGTAGATTTGAATTCATGTCTAGTTACTCAGATATTTCCTTCAAATTAAGCATTAAGCACTTCCCTACTTTTAAATGCAAATAATAATGTAACACTGTAGTAATATCTTGAATCTTGGACATCATAAATGAATTAAATTTATTGAATCAATTTTCTCATCAACAGCAGACTCTGGAAGGTTGGGGACAAGCCCTGACTATACTATAAAGTTCTTTCTTGGGAGGAGACCCATTCTCTGCTCATCTCTGAGTGAAGGTGAGTGGAGAGAGTCCTACAAGAAGGGATAATAACACAGGCCAAGGCAAGGAGGTGGGGACATCTGGAAACACAGGGTTTGTGAAGGTCAGAGAGTGGTCATAGGAATGACTGTGATGCAAATTTCTTTGGAGGGGCAGGTTATCTTCCATCATTCCCAGCTTTTTAAGAAGTGCAACAGCCGTGGTGTTTTCCAGTGAGGCAGAATCACTGTTCTTTGCCATCAGTGGTCTTAATCTTGCAAAAGAATAAAGTTAGTGAAAGATACATTTGAGTGAATATCAGCCTCCTTCCTTTACACTAGAATTAAGAGCCAAGAGTCCTGGGAGGGAGGGAGGGGGAGGGCTGAGTGCAAGGGCCACGAGTTCCTGCCCCATGTAGGTGCCCAGGAATGTTGCTGTCACATCTGTCCCCAGCTCCAAACCACCTCTGGGGTCCTGCTAAAAGGGTTCCTTCTGAATGGGGTTTTGTGTATGTAAACCATCAAATTTACCACTTGCTCTTTCTTTATTTTTCAGTGTAATTAGAATGATAAGTATATTAAGTAAATTTTCTCCAAACATTTAAATATAAAATTGTGCAACTCATAAATCAAAATTGAAACTTCACAAATCCTCTTATACATTCAATCTAAAAAAATGATAAAAATTTGATTTACAAACCCAAAACAGACTCGCAGACATAGAAAACAAACTATGGTTGCCAAAAGGGAAAGGGCAGAGAGGGATAAATTAGGAGTTTGTGGTTAACAGACACACATGACTATATATAAAATAGATAAACAACAAAGACCTACTGGATAGCACAGGGAGCTGTATTCAATTTCTTGTAATAATCTGAAAAAATAATCTGAAAATAAAATATACTTATGTATGTGTATATATAACTGAATCACTTTGCTGTATACCTGAAACTAACATTGTAAATCAACTACACTTCAATAAATGTTTTTTAAATGATAAAAAAGTTGATTACAAATCTTATTCAAATGCTCTATCTCAATAAAAGCATAAGCCTACAGTGACACATTTCCTTAAGTGCTTTAAAAAAAACATCTTAAAGATACAAAAAAAAAACCCTTAAAAAATACATTCACAAACATGTGATATTCACAAAACATCATAGTGCTTATAAAATGTATTGTTATATTCATACTCAACCTGTGAGAAGATTAGTGATCCGGTAGGTTTAGTTAATTTCTCCATTAATTACATACTTACATATACTTTAATGCATCTTTCCAGGTTACAGTGACCTATCGAACATAAAACAAAAAGACTGTGATTGATCAGCTGGGGTTGTTGAAGTATCAGTGAATTGACCACACCCAGGGCCATAATTTGAACCCCTAAAGTGAGTCAAACCCCAGCACATATTCCTCAGCAAGACTGATTCAGTGTGTCCATGAGTGTTCACAGCCACCTCTTTTCCTGCGTTGGGTGTCTCTGCTCTTTGCCATCATTATGTCTGTGTCATGGGATGTGTTATGAGCTGACTCATATGCCCCCAAAGTTCATATTTTGAAGTGCTAACCCCCAGTACCTCACAATGAAACCGTATTTGGAGACAGTGTCTTTAGAGAGGTAATTAATTAAAGCACCCTTTATGGGTGGGCCGTAATCTGACTTGTGTCCTTACAGGAAGAATAAATTGGGGTACAGACACATACAGAGGAAGTCGGTATGAACGCACAGAGAGAGGACAACCGTCTCTCCGCTAAGCAGAGACGCCTGGGACAGACTCTTCCCTCGCAGCCTCCAGAAGGAACCGGCCCTGCTGACACCTTCATCTTGGACTTCCAGCCTCCAGAAGTGAGAGACAGGAAGTTTCTGTTTAAGCCAGTCTGTGGTACTTCGTTCCAGAAGCCCTAACAAACTAGTACAGGATGTTGAGCCTCAAATCACAGTTTCACTCAACTTACAGGTTTTGCATCTCAGTAGAATTAGCTGAGTCCTCCAGACCCTTCATTTTGTAGGAGATGAGAGGCTGAGTGGACCTCTCAGGACTTCATCTTGAATTTGGGCCAGTCTGTCATGTGTCCACTCACTGGAATGCTTTCCACTTGGTTTTTGTCCATAATCTCTTGAGCTAAATGGCCTTTGCTGCTCTGGTATAATTCATCTTTCCTAAGGGAAAAAAAAAGTGCATATTACTTGTACAAACGTACTTGGGAAAACAAAATGTCACTGTCATATATGTCAATAGTTCCCTACCAATCTTAGTCAATTTAAAAATTTCATTCACCTTTCTTTTGTATTATAATTATCATCTTATACATTTTAATGAACTTATTTCATCTTTGAATGTCACAGCTTCCTTACAGACTCAATTCATTCCAATTAGCGAGAGTTACTATTCTCGTCTGATGCTTCAATTGTTATAACTTGGCAAGTAGGAGTTTCTTAGCACTATCTCCTTTGTCCTTGCAATTTGACCCTCGACAGTTTTTTAAAGTTTCTTTGTCTTCTGGCACTCATTGTAGCTCAGAGTCCATCCTAATTTTTCTCCATCTCGAGACATGGGATCAGTTGACCTCCAGGGAGTCCTGCTTCTCCCGAGCCTCCCCAGCTCAAGAACCACCTAGTGTTGCAGGACGACGTGGGTGCTGAGTATCCATGACCTGACCATGCTTTCCACACACGTACCGAGGGACAGGAAGACACCACTGCTGAGCCACCCTGGGGACAGGACTGAGAACATATATTTCTTATCAAGGTCATGAGGTTCACAGTCAATCTCTAATTTAGCATTGAGATCAATAAGTTATAAAAATATTAATGAGTCATTTGATTTCCACTTCAATATGCCTAACTTAAATTTTAACCCATCACTCCAATCGTAATCATGTTTCCTTTTTTACTTGCTTTTTATGTCTCATCGACCACTGCTTTGCAATCATTTTACTGACTCTAAAGAACCCAGAGCATCTCATAAATTGCCTCTATTTATCCTCCCTCACTGTCAGGATAGACACAAAGCAATCCAGCCCCTTTCACACGTGTTGTGAGCACATTCAGGTCCCATAAGATGATATTTCACAGGCTTATGGCCTAATTTTCTAAGAATGTAATTTACAGGTGGAATGACCTTTACCCACTCTCTTCCCCTCTCTGGACCTCACTAACTCATCTATAATGTATTTTTTTTTAATACTAAAAAAGAAAAAGAAAAGGCCATGTTTTAAATTCTTTGATTCAGGAATACATCCGGTCCAGTATCAAATCTGCTTAATTAACTAAAAGATCTTTACAGAATGAAGATGGAAGGAAGGATGGGAGCTGACAGCTCTCCCAGTCCTATAAAACCAAACGCTGAAGGCCACTTAGCCACTCTTGCCAGACGTGAACCTGCGGCTTAAAAGGGTTAACCTGCGCGAAAGTGTTTTATAAACTTAAAAACCATGCGTAAATCGTCTGCATTTTTATTACGAATTACCAATCACGATAATGATTGAGTTCTTTCAGGCACAGAGCTGTGAAAGGGCTCGCCTGGGTGTCGGCAGCAAAGCCCTTGCAAGGTCCCCGTATCCTGGATTTCCAATTCAGTGCCCTCTCCACCAGATTATGCAGCATTTCAACTAAGAAAATGAATTCCATGGATGAGAAGCAGTCATTCACCCACGGGCCAGACTCTCATCGTTCCCTGCACACCTGTCGGGAAGAGGTCCAACTGGAAAGGCCCTACTTCCCTGAGATGAAGGCCAGCCCGCTAAGGACGGTGACGCCAGGTGTTTGCCCCGAGCAGTGCCACACGCCAGCCCCATTTAGGTTGTAAGGGAGCAAGCCTTCCTGGCCTGTTTTATTCATTCCAGTTCCCAAGGATAACACTCCAGACTCTGAATCAGAGGCACACTTTTGTTTCCATCCCAATATAACCCAAGACAGAAGGCGCATGAAACAGCCGTTTAATTAGAGTATGCAAATCACCGTGTTCCCATTTCTCTCTTCTGTGGTAACGTTTGTGACTTATTTACAGGAGAGAACACAGCTCAGAGAAGGGGGCGCGATCAAAGGAAAACAAAGGAAGCAGTCCGCACTCCTCCACGTCTGCGGATGGTGAGGGATGAAGGGCCGCACGTTTGCTGCCTCAGTTCCCATCACGTGGCCTCATCCTATACGTCCAGCTTGTGAGATGACTTTGGTTGAGCCATGTCTCCTTGGCAGGCTCAAAAGTGAAGATCATGCGTTGTACACTAGACATAATTTGCATACATTTATTTTTCATAGACATACACTGAAGTATCCTTTTTGATGTGCAATTTTTAGAGATTTGACAAATGCCTTGAGTAGAGGAACCACCACCAAGATCCGGAGACAGAGCAGGTCCATCAACACACAACTGCTGCCCTTTGCATTCAGATGCTCCCCCTGCCCTGAGGCCCGGTGACCATCCCCAGTTCTTCATCCTTATGGTTCTGCCTTTTACGCAATGTCATACAAACGGGCATCCGGGTTCCTTCACTAGCATAATGTGTAATATATTTTAGATTTACCTATGTTGTCATGTCATTTGGGATTCTCATGGCCTGGTTGCATTCTGTTGTGTGGATACACCAGTGTCCGTTCATTTATTCATCAGTTAAAGGACATTTGGGTTGTTTCCAGGTCCTGGGGGTTACCAGTGAAACTGCTGTGAACCTTTGCATATAGGCTTTTGTAGAACATAGGTTTTCACTTCCTTGAGTAAACAGCTGGGGGTAGGATTGTTGAATCACAGGGTGAGTGTGCATTTAACTTTCTAAGAAATTGCCGAACTGTTTTCCAAAGTGATTTTGCTGTTTTGCTTCCCCACCAGCAACGTACGAGATTCCGAGTTAGTCCGCAACCTCACCAGCCCTTAGTGTGGTCAGGTACTGACAGGAGCAGTGCTATTAGCAGAGCACTTCAGAGAGGTGTGTGGCAGCGTCTCGCTGTGGCTTTCATTCGCGTTTTCTTCATGACTAAAGATGTTGGCCGTCTACTCGTGTGCTTACTTGCCGTAACAAACGTTCTGCACCGAAACGTACACACAAACCCTTCACCTGATTTTCAAATGTTGTTTCCTTGTTCCTGAGTTCAATAGATTATTTTTACACTTACAATTTTTTAGTAACTAAGAAAGAGCCGAATGGCCAGGATTATTGCAGACAGGATTTGAGTCAATGGTAGCAACGGACAGCTGGATGTTAAAAAGTCCAAATATCCACAATTCTAGAACAGTGCTTCTCAAAGCTCAGTGCACAGGTAAGTCGCCTGGACATCTCGTTAAAAAGTGCAGATTCTGACTCAGGAGGCCTGGGGTGGAGCCTGAGAACTGCTGTTTCTAATAAGCAACCAGGAGATGCTAAGGCAGCTGGTGTCTGCAACACATTTGATTAACAAGAGTCTGACAGGTTCTGGTTAAATTTCCTTTTCTAACCCCAAAGCTGAGAAACAGTCATCGTGTAATTTAGTCTTTCTTTTCTTCTGGAAGAAAATGAAACATGAAATTAATAAATACCTTAAGATAATTGCATCTCTTCTGTAGAACACACCACATACTGTTAGAACTTGAATGAGTATGTCACAAAATCTCTGGAACAGGTATCTGTCCAAAATTATGTTGTCTTTTTGATTTTTTTCAATTTTATTACTAAAGGCCATAAAGAGATCTCCCCATGGAAGTCATTCTAATGAAGAAATAGTTATAAGTGTTCCTTTTTGGGATCAATCTTTTTTCGACCCTAAAATACTTTGATGTAGTCACTGGTTGAAGTAAAAACTTTCTCTGTGTGTGTGTGTGTGTGTTCCCCTATTACCAGTGAGATAGGAGTGGTTGAATAGTACCCCGATATCCGAGGACCTCATCTATAAACCTCATAAACACACAGTAGGAGTTAGTGTAGGTACAATCTAAACGTTACTCGATATTGCATTGGATATAAAATAAAATGACAGTAGAAAAACCCTTTGAGTCCTGGGATTTCTTGTTTAAAAAGAATCAGAATACAACCAGCCCAGAGAAGGAAAGCATCTCTGAGCTTGGAAAATGCAAACCCTTGTTGTCAACGGGATTGCACGTACTTCAGAGAGTAACCAAGATGAGCCACTGAGGTCTGGGGAGAAAATATTAGAACCTCTTCTTCCATTCATTTTTAAACTTAGGAGGATAAGAAAACCACATCTGACCAATGTTGACTGTATCGATGGGCACATTGATCTTCATTTCATCTCCGTGCACAGCAAAGAGACAAGGTGGGTTGGACCCAAAAGCCAACAAAGTGTCAAATAGAGACAGGAGTGCATGGGATCCCTTCAGTAACCAAAGAAGCTGTAAATGGGAGGCGATTGTAACATTTCGAGTTTAATCAGGGGAGGAAAAATAATCAAAGTAAACTGAGAAGGAGGCAAAAAGAGAAGCTTGTTCTCAGGAGAAGATGGTGTTTCAGAAAGTAGTAGACAAAGTGTCAAGAGAGAATGATTAAATTAGCTACTGTATATAAAAAAAGCAGATTTATTCTGTACAGCACAGGCAACTATATTCAGTATCTTGTAGTAATCTGTAATAAAAAAGAATCTGAATATGAATATATGTATGTATGTGCATGACTGAAACATTATATTGTAACCAGAAATTGACACACTGTAACTGACTATACTTCTGCTCAAAAAAAAAAAAAAAAAAAGACTGATTAACCATATTAAATGTTGCTGGAGGGTTTAGTAAAATGAGGGTAGAACATGCCGACTGGACTTGGTTCCAGAGATGGATGTCACTGGTCATCTCAGCAAGAGGGTGGCCATCCCAGAAGACCCCAATGCAAAATGCAGCACACAGAGCACATGCCCAAGGAAGGACATGTCCTTGTTGTTGCTGACGAAAATCTATTAGAATTTGGTGTAAAGAAATACATGCATGTTCTGGGTAAAAGTTGGGGGAATTCAAGAAATGCAAGAGGTGACAAACAAAACCTTTTTTTAAAAGAATCACCCATAAACCTATCATCTAAAGGCAAGCCCTGTGATAATGTTGTCTGTCCAACTCCTGCGTTTTCTCCCTTAGTAGGTTTTGTTCCTTTAACATCCTCCATATAATTATGATCAGATTTTATGCACTGATTTTTTTCAGTTCACTTTTTAACAAACAAACTTTAAATGCTTTGTAAGCATAGTATCCCATAAAGTGTGCATACCACATAGATATTCATCTTACTTAGATTGTTTCCAATTTGAAGGCTGTTCCAAATAAAGCTGAAATGAGCATCTTTATAAGCCTTCTCGCCAATTATTTAATTTTTTTTTAAACGGAGGAACATCCACAGGGAAATATCTAGGTTAAAGATTAGGAGCACTCTCAAACTCTAAGGAGCTATTTTTAAAATTAATATAAATGTGCTGTGGAATGACAAAAAGGACCCCAAATCAACCGCAAAACAAGATAATAAATTCCTGCTAGTTTTAATTCAGCAACTTCCACGAACATGATTCCCAATCTTCTTTCTCACAATTCAGAGTATTGCCTTTCTACTTTTACCTCCAAGGATATAGAGCTTTTCTGATACTGAGCAGAAGAACAATGCTGCCAGTGAAAGGAGACGGAGGTGGGTGCGGGGACAGAGAGACACTGGAGGGAAGGGTTAGGAAGCAAAGGGAAGAGAAGGCCATTTGCTACCATGAATTTCAAGAAAGACTTTGAGTCTCGTGTAACTTATGTTTTTCTCCAAATATCTGCATTGTCAAAAGCCGGAGGATCAGCACAGCAGACACTTACCAGTTTCAGCTTCTGTGACAACCAGCCTCCCCTGTCTCCCACCCCCTGTCTCCCACGCGGGAAACCCCAGTTAGCTGAAGTCATGATGAGAAGCAGCCGCCTCTCACTAGAGAAGGAAAAGCAACACAGGTCTCGCCTCGTCTTGGGGCGGCAGGAGGCTGGCTCGTGGACTGGGCTCGGCAAGTTGGTACCAGTTCCGGGGTTTGGATCTTGAGAGAACGACGTGGTGGTGTGGGGACAGAGGTCGCTGTCACTACCGCGGCGGCCCGAGCAGGCAGCCCGCACCCCTTCAGTGACCTGTGCGGCTGTCTCTGGTGGCCAGCTCTCCCTGGCGGTGACCTGTTTCTACCTCTGCTCTTCCGGCCTCTTGTTAGGTTCTCGCGCCCTGACAGCCCCTCAGCCACCGCCCCCTTCACCTAAGTTGCCGCATCAGGCTTGGTGCTTGTGAGGACGTCTCTGCCTGAGCCCCGCGGGCAGGGCCAGGCTGCGTGTAGGATTCTGGACTTTATCTTTACAACAATGGGAAACAGCTAATGGGCAGAATTTCTTTCAGCACGGGACCCATTATCCAGGGAGGATGGAGGCCTGGAGAGTGAAAAAGAGTGGGAATCAGAACAAAGGACACACCACAGTGGATGCTGCCGGATGGCAGGGAGCAGGAAGAAGGCTGCTGAGTGTGGCCGAGGCACCGGGAGCAAGGACATTCTCACTTTCAGGTCATGCAGAGGCTCAGGACTTCAGGGAAGTAAAGACAAGGGACACAGAGGCTGCAACTGTACCTGCCCGGGAATTCCAGGGACAAATGAGGATGCCAGGACAGACATTTTTAGCAGCTCCTATGCAGACTCCACTGCTGTGTTTTTTCCACTTCAAGCGGCCAAAAAGAATGAACAACTTGATGACAGTCTGTCCCTCTGACGGCTCCTGACCCCTCAGCGCTCATCTCCAACATGTCAGATGACAGGAGTCCACCCAGCGTGCAGCCACCACCCCACCTTCAAGAAGAGTGTCAGAAACTCCACTGATAAGATTCAGCTGCAACTCTGGTTGAAAACGTAGCTTCCCGGTCGCTGCCTCCAGTGACTATGATTCTGAGGGTCGGGGTGAGAGCTGAGAATGAGTTTTTTAGACATGTTTTACCGTAGGATTTGTCATCGTGGAGGTTTGAGAAACACCACTGTAAAGTCTCTTCCCTGATAAAGGTACAAAACAGACGCTTAGCAGGGATTTCCCTAGACATTGGCGGTGTCGTCACAGAAAAAGGTGGTTTGAAGGCCTTGGATAGTGGTTCTAGGTACTGAACACGCCAGCATCTCCTGGAGGGCTTGTGATGGACAAATATACGTTGTTGGTCCCACTCCCAGAGTTTCTGATTCAGAAGGTCTTGGGTGGAGTCTGAGAATTTGAATTCGTAACCAGTTCTCAGGTGACGCTGGATGTACCAGTCCTGGACCACCCTTGCAGAACGGCTGACCTAGAAGGAGCACGATGTCCACAGGTGTTCATACTGCAGGTCAGGCCGTGGTAAGTATTGCTCACCAACCCACCCAAAGGGAACCCTTCTCCCAATCAACAGCCCCTCAGAAAAGGACAGGAGACCCTCAGGCCACAACTGCCTGCCCTTGGGCACCAGGGACCACGATTCCGCCTCCCCCATGATACGTCAGACAATAAAACCTAGACTCCACAGAGCGGCCACCAGGTAGACTCAGAGAGGCCACTCGAATCCTAAACCTCTTTGCACTGAATAAAGAGGAAAGTAAGCTGTTGGAAGGAGGGCCTGTATGGAGGGTCTCTGTGACACAGCATGGGGAGACCCACGCAGAAGCAAAGCAAGGAAACTGACTTAAAAGCACCCAGGACCTGGGCTACCTCCTTAGTGTGTCAGGGAGAGGACAGCTGAGATGCATGGGAGGTTGTGCTGGAACTGTCAGGGGCCGGGACTGGGGAGAGTTGCCAGAGCCAGGCCAGAGCTTCCAGCCTGATGCAGCCATGCTCTGGTGGGACGTCACTGCACACGTAGCATTGGACCACAGAACCCAGTGAATGTGATCTACCTTTGGAATGATTTGTGAATGGCGGATAATGCAATGCTCTAGATGCTTCTCATGAAATGTCTGCCTTAATAGTCACACTAACCCCAATGAGCAGGTACTATTAACATTGCTCTTTACAGATTAAGAAAATCAGGCCCAGGAAAGCCAAGTATGCTGACAGAAGCCACAGGCTGAGCACTTTACTGGAGCCACATCAAATTCAGGTCACGTGACTGCAGAGGCTACAGGCTTAACATCAATGTGCCACTATTTCTCCTTAACAGACTGCATATGTCATGATTATCTGCCACCATCAAGTCACTATTTTAGCCACCTTGGGTGGGGGCCAGAGGAGGGTGATGTTATATTAAAAATGTACTTTCTCTGACTTGAGAAAGATTGTCATCTAGCAGGATGGGCAGACCCACTTAGAGCTAACCAGGTGGATTACAAGCACAGGCATCCATGTCCAGGTGAAGGCGATGGGGATGTGGAAGAGAGAACTGATGGGGTGGACGGGAAATCTTGGAGACTTGGTGATAGAGGAGGCCTTTAATCTGGGCCCTAAATGGATTGTAGGCAAAGAACAAAACAACAACAACAAAACAACAAAAACAAAACAACAAAAAATACAGTCTTCCACGGTGGGCGCTTGAAAGAGGGTATCTTGGAGGAAGAAGCACCTGATTCTGAGACTCTGACCTCATTTTTCAGATTCTCCTTTGCTTTGCATCCCTCTCTGGCTCCTGCTATCCCCGTCCTGCTGGCCTCAGAGGGTAGTAATCTTCTCAGATACTCTGGCCCAGACAGAAAAGACCTTTCCATTAGCTCCCCACTGTACAGCTGAGGCCGGGCTGGAAATAAAAATAATGAAAATCAATAGGCCTTTTACTAAATGCTCAGGAGCAGACACAAGGAAGTAAATAGCCCTGTAATATCAAAACCTTGTCCGAGAGGCTAGCCCTTCCACACGGCCATCACGCCTGACACCTTCCCTTCCGAGACCCCGGTCCCCCCGGCCTGGCGGAGGCTGCTTTCGCCCCTGCCTGTTGTCTGGACTCCTCAAAGTCTAGACGGGAGACGGAGAATGGTCCTCCTTGGGCCTGGTGCCTGTCCTCTCAGGTCTGGCCGTCTGTGTCCTAACTCACCTCTCCTCTGAGTAATTGGAAGTGATTGACTTTCTCCTCTGGACTTTAATTTCTTTATGGCCTTTCAAAGAACACCACGGCTCCCTCGTCTGAAATCAAGTCTGGACGCTGCCATGAATTAACAGCATAAATTCCATCCAGGCATTTAACCTTTCTGAGCCTGTTTTTCTGTTGGCAAAATTAAGGGTTGAAATTAGTGGTTAGCTCAGTCCAATTTCTTGTCTCCCTATGAGTCGAAGGCCCTCTACGCGCATGCCTCGAGTTGCTCGTAGCATATGTTTTTCCTCAGCAGTAATACATTAAGGGAAATTTCTTGAACCTGAAAGGTCAGGTCTGTGAGGAGGACTCATGTCCCTAAGCTCAAGGTCCCTTTGCTTTTAAGGAACGAGCCTGGGTGAGTAGAAACTGGGCTGCTGGATTCTGCCTCCATATACACAGTATTTAAAGTGCATTAAGACTAAAGAAACCCAGGAGCCCTTTCTGTCTCTGGCAAGCTCAGCTGCATGTAAAATATAGCATAGCTGGTAGAAACCCCAAAGGCCCAGTCATCAACTTCTCCCTCAGGCCCCGGCATCCAGTCTCCGAGCCATCAGAAATGGCAGGCAGGACCCAAGCACTCTCCCTGGAGCTACAGAGCATGGCCGGGTCACACCCGCGGGCCACCAGCACGGGTACACGAACAGCTCTTAGCCAGCCACTGGTTCTTACAAGTTCCTCTTGGTACATGAAGATATGCAGGTTTTTAATGTGATGGTGACAATAATAAGGCTTGCTCAGACAGGAAAAGAACCCACTGGAAATAACAAAATGGCTCCAGGTGACCCTGCTGACGTCAGGAATACCCGTGATTGTGCTGAAGGTCACACTGCTGGCTGGAGGTTTTTCAACAGTAAGGGGTCTAGAACATTAGATGCTTCTCCTTTGGAGGGCGGTCTGGGAGAATCAGACCTGGAAGAAGTAGGTATAGCAGAACCAAGATGGAGATGTCTCTCCATAAAAGTACAGGAGGAATAAAAACTAGGAACCCTGCTGCAGTGGGGAATCAAATTTAAGAGATCAAAGGGCGTTCAGACTTGGGTATAGAACCAAGGAATCCAAAGGCAGGGAAAGAGGAGAACTGGGACCATTGAATGGGATGGATGAGCAGAAGGTCGTTCTGAACAAACAAATACTAGAAAAAAACTCTACTGTCTGAGGTTGGATATTAATGTGGCCTTTTAATATCCCGGTGATATGGTACATGGGTCTCATTAAAGGTTTTGTAAGTCAGTTTAACCCACCAAAAAAAGGCAATGAGTGTGTGTTCTCTGGGCCTCATGATATCTTGGCTTCCACCAGAATTTGCTTTCTATTACTTAAGTTTATGGAATATTATGTACATAATCCTGAGTAACAATTTACAAGAAATTTCGCAATTTAAAGCAACATGCATCTATCATATCACAGATTCTGTGGATCAGGAGTCCAGGTCTTGCTTTGCTGGTTTCTCCACTTTAGAGTCTCATCTGAAAGCTGCAGTCAAGGTATTGGCCAGGGCTGCAGTGTCGCTTCAAGTTTCGACTGGGGCAGGTTCCTCTTCTAGGGCCACGTGACTGTTGACAGCATCCATTTCTCTTGCAAGCTGTATGGCAGAAGACCTCAGTTTCCTGCTGGCTGTCAGTTAGAATCTGTTCTCAGTTCCTTGCCATGTGGCTTCCTCCACAGAACAGCTAACAACATACATGCTTCTTCATAGCCAGCAAGGGAGAGTCTCCTAGAAAGGCAGTGTTACAATCTCATGTAATATAATTGTGTACATGCAGCCATGTATATCCCAATACCTTTGCCATATTCTAGCTGTTTGCATGAAGTCAGAGGACACATGCACACTCAAGCAGAGGGAATTATGCAAAGGCATGACTCCTACGAGTTGGAGACCATGGGAGCCACCTGGAGTCTGTCACACATAAATAGAGCTGCTCGTTGGTGCTGGATCTCAATATTCTTCCATTCTCCTTGAGAAATTCAGCAAGGACACCACAGGATTGGCAATGAACTATATCACGTAGTTACGTACAGTCTGCTGGATCAGACATTGGGACTCTCTAATCATGCCGGAGTTAAAGAGATAAAGTTGTCTCTCCTTTTTGTTGGCTAATAGCTGAGTTCCCATTTCCAGAAGTCGAAGTTTTCCCTTACCCAGATAGGCAGAAACCATGAACCAGATGAAATGAGGGAAAGAATTCAACAAAGATCTACATTTGGATCCCCTAAATCTACTTCACAAGTTGGGGCAGAGCTTGGTAATAAAGACTTGTGAATAAAGCTTAAGGGGTCGGTTGACTCAAAATGAGTCAGAAGTGTGATGTGGCTGCCAAGAACAGCAAAGGCTGTCTTAGATTCAGTGCAATTAGTCCTAATGGAGGATTAGTCCAGAGGAGATAACCCTTTCTCAGTTTGTGCCGCTCTGAGGGGCTGATGCTAATTCCAGATCTCACATTCTGGAGGGGACATGGGTAAATCTGTGCAAGTACAAAGGAGAGCCCCAAGGCAGTTGAGAAGGTTGAAGGCATGGATGATAACAAAAAGGAAGAGGACTGGGGATATTTAATCTGCAAAGGCGAACTCCTGAAGTGGAGACTGGCACTGCTTTCAAACACCAGAGAGCTGTCTTTTGGAGGAGGTACTCATTGGTTTTCTGTGAGCCCAAGGGATAGAGCCAATGCCCTTAGTGGAAGTCCTGAAGGATCAGAAACATTTTCCAAAAGGCACAGCTGACATAGAAGAGAGTAGATGCTTATGGCTGGAGATCTTCCTTGAGTCATTCAGTTATCCAACAAACTTTTATTGGTTCCTACTGACAGCCAAGCACCAAACTACACAGATACCCAACAACGAAGATGCATTCTCTGTCTTCAAGGAATGCCCTTGAATGAGACCAGTAAATACAGAATCTCAATGACTGGAGGTAACCAACAACCTCCAAGCCTTGGATGTTTATTTCTCGCCCGTGTGCCATGGAGGAGGCTACAATTGGGTTCCTGGGGCTCCATGTGCCCCCTCACTCTGGAAGCAGGACACAGGAACTTGGGAGAGGAGAACAAGAGCGTTGTGATGCCTGCAAAACTTCCCCTCAGATGAGGCTGCTCTGCTTGCTTCTCATTGGCTGAAGCATGTCACATTGCCAATGCCCACGTTCATGGACGGAGAAGCACCATCTTGCCACAGGGGGCGCTGTAAGACAGCACAGGTGGTGTGTGTTCAACCCTCCACAGGGTCATAGGGGCAAATATCAGGAAAAATAACAGAGTTTACTACAGTGCCCTTGGAGACATTCTGTGGGAGTTGAGAGGACAAGATTTTGTGGAAGACATAACTCCTTAGAAGGGACTTCAAGAGTAGACACGAGTATTTTCTTGATAGTCTTGGGCCAATAACTCTGCCTTTCCAAAATCACTGTATATTCACACATATACTTTTGATGTAGGATGACACATTTCAGTGTGAATGTTCATAAATGAACGTTTGACCTAAGTGGGATGGTTTTCTTGTCTGGGGTGAGAAGTAAAAAATAAATAAATAAATAAACAAACTTTCCACTTGGGAAAGAAATCTCCAGAAATTTAAATGAGTTAAATGAAATTTAACAGTCGAGAAACTTCAACTAAGAAGAACTAGGTTAATCCAGGAATGAAAGGGAGCGAATCAAGAAAAAAAAATAAAATATGAGAAGCCGAATTTAATTAAGGGACCTAGAAGGAAGATATTAGTAGCTCTTCTCCATGAGGAATAATAAATGAAAGATTGTCTGTCATTTTTGGTTGTAAAGTTTGGTCTAAATTATGGCCCTCCACATATTTCTCTCCTTGAAGAAGAATTTATTTAATCTACCTGTGAACATTTCACAGATGGAGGAAGCAAAGGCGGGCTGATTACAATTTGTTTATTTGTTTGTTTATAAGAAATTCTTATTGCCTCGGACACTGGGAGCAAAGTAATTCCCAGAAGGGTGGAAAAGAAAAATTGTCCCTTTTTTCCTTAGAGTGGCTGCTGAACCAAGGGGAGTTGGATGAGGCAGGAATAAGCACTTAGCCTAAAATACTTCATTGCTCACTTTGCATGTCCTTCAATTTTTAGTACCTTTAATTCTTGTGTTTGAGGAAAGTTTGTTTGTTTTTAACCTCCTGGTGCAAAATCCTTCCGCTGAAACTTTGAGATCAACATGCCAAAAGCCAATTGTACCATGCAGTGGCTGTGGGATCGATGTTTCTTCAGTAATTTTCAGTTAAAAAGCTACCTTGTTCTCAGAGGGAAAGCACAATTTAAATACTTTTAAGAGTATATGGTGACCATAATAAAATGCAACAGCATTCCCCACTAAAGCTCCACTGGGGCCCTGGGTGGGCACAGTTCAGGGTGAATATGGTGGTTTCCAGTCTTTCTGGATGCATACACTTGCTGTTTGCAAGGCAATGTCTGGCGAATGGAAGTTAGAAGGCCTCTTTGGAGTTTTGTGCCCACAATCTGCCAGCCCCGTGAACCTGGCTAATAACAAGAGTCAACATTTATGGAGCATTGGCTATGTGCCACATAGGGTTCTAAGTTTTACAGGTATTAACTGATATACTCCTTGCAACAGCATCATGTGAGGTAGGTAGTATTATTATTCCCATTTTGTAGACAAGAATACAGAAGCACAGTAATTTGCCCCAAATATGTAAAGATCTTCTATAAATCAATAATAAAAAGACAAAAACACAATAGAAAAAGGGGTAAAAGACAGGACTAGGCACCTCATAAAAGAAGTTATCCAACTAGTCATTAAACATAGAAAAAGTGCTCAGTTTCATTTGCAATCACACAAGTCCAAATTAAAAGCAAAATGGCTCAGCACTCCATACTCCACAGAGGGCCTGAGAGTAGACAGACTGGGGATACCAAGTACTGGAGAGGAAGCTGCGCAATGGAAACCCACATGCATGCTACTGGCGGGGAGTCAGCCCACCTTCCTTGGAAAACAGGGTGTTAACCACTCGAGTTGGGCTCTTGCAAGCCCTGCAATGCAGCTAGCCCACTCCCAAGTGTAAAGCAGACATAAAGGCTTGCACTGATGCACCCACAAAACATGCACTAGAGTGTTCACATATGCATGGTTTGGGAAAGTCCTAAACTGGAAACAACCTGAATACCATCTACAACAGGATTAAAAACATTCAGGATACTCTTACCATACGCTACTGTTCAACAGTAACAATGAACTTTATTTCCAAGCAACGGCATAAGTAAATTTCGTAAATAATGTTGAATGAAAGGACTGAGACACAGAAGAATACTGGATGATTGCATCTTCATAACATTCCAGTTTGCAAATGTAATCTCTAATTTTAAAAGTCAGGAGACTGGGTGACTTTGGGGAAGGAGGGAGGGTGTTGTGATGAGGAAGATGCATAGGAGTCTAGTGGAGCTAAAAAAAACCTACCTGTTCCTCTCAAATCCACGTCTTCATTCCTGGTTCAAGAACTGGGTGGAAGTGCAGGCTGCTTGATTACTGGCCCTTCTTCAGACTCTCATGCCTCATCGGACAAGAATGCATTTGTTCTTTTTCTATATAAAGTAAATATTGAAGTATTATATACTAATTGATTTTTTTTAGGTCAAAGATCCAGCCCCTGCTTGTCCCTGTTCTTAGGAAATTAGAAACCCAAGCATATAGTAGGGGCTATGTTTAATAAAGTTAAACAACTTTATGTGCTATGGATTTAGAAATACCCTGTACAACAAACTGGCAATTTCTATTTTTTTTTAATTTCAGCTATTATCTACACAGTCTTATTTTGGGAATTGCCTTCGGGTAGTGGAATTATTGTCTTTTTTTTCCTCTTTCTAATTTTCTGTGATTTTCCAAACTAGCTATCATGAACAAGTATTACTCTATAATAAAACAAATGCAAAAGTAAACTTTAAAACTTAGCTTAACCCTTAATACTGAGATGTGGAAGTTTAAAAGTAACACGTCGCCCTTGCTCTTGTGTCACCTGGGGCCGGTAAATGCTTCCTTCTCCGCCTACATTTTCAGTAAATTCAGTGGAGAACTTTGCCATTTGAAACTCTTCTGTGGAATCCAAGATTTAAGGAAATAACATCTTGTTTTCACCAACTTTAAGATTTGTTTTTCACATTTTAATATTTCTGAATTTGGGATTATCCCACAATTGGAGGCATCTTACCATTGTGGTTGACCAAGCATTAGGTCGATGTCACTGCCTCCTCACGGATGGACTTGCTTGTTGGCACATGCAGCTTCTAAACTTGCCAAAATCCCTGCCTTCCAGGCTTCACACTTTCCAGTAACCTCGTTCCCTAGAATATGGCTGGACCGAGTGACTTATTTATAACAAGCTGCATGCGACACACATGATGGGCTGTCACTTCTGAGGTTGGGTTATAAAAAGACTCTACCTTCCATGTGGGATGACTTATTTATAACAAGCTGCATGCGACACACAAGACTCTACCTTCCATGTGGGATGCACTTTTGGTGTCTCACTGGCTCACTCAGTGGAAGCCCACTGCACTATGGAGAGGCCATGTGGCAAGGGACTGAGGGAGGCCCTAGAACGGCCAGCAAGGAGCTAGGCCCTCGTCTGACAACTTGCAGAGAACTAAATCCTGCCAACAGCCGAGCGAGTGAGTTTGGAAGCAGACCCTCTTCCACTGAGCCTTGACAGGACTGCAGTCCAGACAGACGCCTTGATTAGAACTGGAGCTGCTCTGAGGCAGAGGGCCCAGCTTAGCCATGCTTCGATTCCTGATCGACAGAAACTGAAATAGTAGATGTGTGTTATGGGAAGACACTAACTTTAGGATTACTTTGTTACACAGATGTATATAACTAATACACCCAACTGCCATCACTTCAACTGAGATATCAGCATTACTGGAAGTCCACGTGGTGAGTATAATTGTTCTAAAATGTCTTTAAAAAATACATGAAGAAAAAAAGGATGCAAATGAGCTTTTTACAAAGCAGAAACAGACTCACAGACATAGAAAATAAACTTATGGTTACTAGGGAGGTAAGGGGGTGGGGAGGGATAAATTGGGAGTTCAGGATTAGCAGATACTAATCATTATATATAAAATAGATAAACAGCAAGGTCCTACTGTAGAACACAGGGAACTATATTCAGTATCTTGTTATTACCTATATTGAAAAAGAATATATATGTATATACATATATGTACAACTGAATCACTATGCTGTACACCAGAAACTAACACAACATTGAAAACTAACTACGCTTTAATTAAAAAATACACTAAGAATTTTCATTGGAATGAAAAGATAGAAAAGGAGCAAAGAAAACAGAAACAGAGCACTGTGGTATAAACAGAACTTCAGGAAGTCAGCACCTTTGTTTAGATAATCAGGAATTCCATATGCTCTTGCAAACCAACAACTGGGTGTTTATGGGGCTGTATTCATTTTTCAGGGCTGCCATAATTCAATACCACACACTGGATGGCTTAAACAATAGAAACTTGTTTCCTCACAGTTCTGGAGTGTAGAAGTCCGGGAACCAGGACTGGAAGGGTTGGAAGGGCCTCTCTTCTGGGCTCAATGATGATCACCTTCTTCCTGTGACCTCATGTGGCTGCCTCTGTGCTTGACTGTGTCTAGTCTCCACTTCAGATAAAGACACCAGTCATGTGAGACTAGGGCACACTCTAATGACCTCATTTTCACTTAATTCCCCCTGGAAAGACCTGATCTCCAAATGCAGCCACATTCTGAAGTCCTGGGAGCTAGGACTTCAACGTATGAATTTGAGGACGAGACACAATTCAACTCATAACATGATGTAAGATAATGTACTCACAGGTTCTGGTATTGAGATGTGGACCTCTTTGGGGACCATTACTCTGCCAAGATCAAGGATGGATGATGAAGAAGGAAGAACGGAAGGTTTCCTTCATGCTTCAGCATGTCGTGCCTGGCAGCAGAGTAGAGCTGGCAAACTTAGAGAGAGTGACGTGCTCTGTACCAGAATCACCTCCCATCCTCGGTAATGGGGAAGATAGTGGCTCAGCTGTTTCATTTTCCATGGGGCCAAGGGCTCTTCCTCTTGCTCTGCTCTGCCCCTTCCCTGTCACTTACCTTTCAAGTGAATCCAGGTCAACTCAGGCAGTGCCGACAGCTCTGGTTAATGGCACTACACTTCATCAGTGACAGACGGAATAATCTCCATACTGAGTGAAATCAGAATATATTGACCTGTTACATGCCATACACTGTCAGTGGCTGTCAGCTGCATCATCCCCCCTCAATCTCAAAATACCGCATTCTGGGTGAGAACCATGGTGTTTATTTTATAAAAGAAGAAATGAAGTTCAGAGGGGATATGTGAATGGACTTGAAGGCCACAGATTCATACTTAGCTTTGTCTGACCTCAATGCTTTTGTTCTTTGAGAACTTGCCTTCCCTTTGCCACTATGATTTTCAAGCCGCAATGACCTCTGGGGCAGATGTTGTCAGTTCATAAGAAGAACTGTTCCCTTAAAGGATCTGTAACCCAGAGGTCATTCAGGGTGCTTAAGAAAGTAGACGGATTTTGTTGTGCTTTTTTTTAAGGAAAGTAGGTCCGTCTGATGTAATTCCCTTTTATAGTAACAATGCACTTGCATTCACTGGGTACCATGTGCAGGATGCTGCACATGTGATAACGTGAGGAGGCCATCATTACTGTTGTCTTCACCAAGAAGAAACTGAGGCTAAGTGGCTTGGGTGAAGTCACAGAACTCATCCTGCAGAGCTGGGATCCGAACCGCAGTGACCTGGCTCTGGGGCCGGCCCTCCTAGGGGTTGTGCTGTCTCCTGAATGTCTGTTTTGGGGGAGTTTACATCATGTTCACAAGAGACTTACAATAGCATAATGAGCATTAACCGTGGGCTGCTCCACCTGGGGTAAGCGAACAAGGAACCAACCAGGAAAGAAAGAGACCAAGGGAGTGAATCCGTTTGGGGATATCAAGCTGACCAGCAGAAGTGGCACCCCTCCTCCCTGCCCGTGCAACACAGACTTCATTACAGAGGGAAGCTTGGTTTAAGAACGCAACCACATGAGACAATGTCAGGCCAGGACAGTCCTCTCCCTCACCGGGGAGGCCTCCGGAGAAGCAGCAGAGAAGTCAAGCAAGTTGGATGCTTCCTTCAGACAGCTTGCTCTCAAGAGGAAGAAAGGCAGAACTGATGGAGCATCTCAAGTTATTCTTCCCAATTTGTTAACACGTAAGTCCACGCATTTCCCAAGGCAGGCGGAGGGTCCCTGCCAAACAGAGCAGCTTCCAGGACGAAGTGACTCCAGAAAGACAGGCTGACTCCAGGTAGGAACAGGGGCTGGGAAGGGCATTCAGTCCTCCAAGCGAAGTCCTGACTCCGCTGTGATTTTCAGATCTGCCACGACAGGGGGCGCCTTCTCCAGTTCACCCCTGTATCTCCCAGGCCCACCCCTGGGCCTGGCAGAGAGTAAGAGCTAGAAAACTACCCGACGCTGGAATAAACAAACTGACGACCACGGACACCAGAGCTGAGGCCTGAAGCCCACGTGAAATCAAGGGCCCCGATGTGAGAGAACATTGTCTGGAGACGCATCTCCTTAACAGCTACTGTACTGAAGGGCGGATGGTGTGCGGGGAGAGAAAAACAGCTACCCTGAGAACTGAACTTTTAAGACGAGCGTTAGTGCACTAAATGCAATTATAACAATATCATGAACATGGGATTTAAGTACCTTGTGGATAAATCCTAGAGTAAGTGCATTTTCAAGGCATGAAGGGAACCCCAGATCTCTTCTCTTCCACTTAGAGACAGAGTGTAAAATCCACTGAAGTCCTCTTTCCAGTTTTATAAAATGCATAGAAGCAGTTAAGAAAGAAAGAGAGAGTTACATCATGAGACAGGAAAAAAAAACAAACATAGAAGGACTTGATGTTGACCTGGTTCTAAATCCAGCATGGCTAATTGTAAAATGGGAACAAAAGGAACCTGTATTCGGGTCTCCTAGCATAAAGCTTACCAAGAAATGTAGTGATTTTTTATTTACTTCTGCTTACCTCCTCTTTGTTTCCCATGTTGCCCAATAGATTTTCCTAACTTTGTACAAGTTAGCCATTTTTATATTAGTTTACAACAAATACTGTCACTAATATATTGAGATGCCAACTTGATCATCTTAAATATAAAACGCTATTTTTTTTTCATTTAGAGCTAAGTTGTGGAGCTTCAAAGTATTCTATGAAATACTTGTTACTACTGTAAAGGAGACAAATGTGTAGCTAGCTCTTGTGAGTGTCACTGTAAACTCTTTCATAAGGAAAGGAGAGCAAAAGTCAGACGGAGACCTCTAGCATCTTTCAAGACTCTCCCCATAGCTTTGGCTGTATTTAATATCTGGAATCAAAACAAGGCTTAGGAGGGCAGCAGCCCTGTCGGTTTTCAGGGCAGTAAGGTCACACTCTGGAGGACTTCAGCGAGGACTCCAAGAGGAGGGAGCTGCTAGAAATACTGGAAGTGCTTGAAGCTGAGAGTTCAGGGTAGGATGTAAGAGGGCGGAATCACAGCCCAAATGCTCCTTTGACCTTCCTCAGATACCGAGAACCAGGAGCTCATGAGGATTATCAGATTGAATTGTAATTTTTTTCTGTTCTGCACATCTGTGAGCTCCTTCTGGTAAGGGATTACCTTTTATTCTTCTTGGTAAATCTCCGCCCAGGTACCTACCACAGGGCTGCTATGTAAGAGGCACGCAGTAAATGTGTCCGCTGAGCTGATAGGGCTGGTGAGAGAGGTTCCATCTTTTTTCCTGAAGAGTTTGAACCTCCCAGGATCCTTGAATAAAGCCTAAAAGAGAGAATTATCAAGACCTGCTCATCAAAGCATCAGTCAGCTTTGGTCCCAGCTAACCTGAAATCAAAGCTAGTGACACAATTTCCCATTGCCCAGAAAGCTTTCCAGTCCTCAGTAGGGTCTAATAATTTGGACAAGAGGACCACTTCAGGCCTGCAATATTGTAAATTTTGCAGCACTGATGGGTATAATTTGGGGCAAAGTTTGACACAGGATCAGAGATAAAAGCAGTGCGTTGTCTAGAATTGTTTATCCAACACAACAAATGGGCTCTAAAGTATGAGTATGAAATTGCATTTATCATACACACTTTACCCGAATCAATTAAGCATTGTCCTCTACAAGATCAGCATCTAGCCAGGGCCAACCTCTCCATTAGGAGTCAGGAATGCCCAAGGTACTTTTGGGGCCTTTCAAAAATGTTTTAAATTATTTTCAAATCAAAAGAAATAAAGACTTTTCAGTCTCAGAAAATATTTCAGTACTTACAAATAATATATTTACCTTTACACCAATGTCTTCATGAAATATGATTTTATTTTTAATGGATGACTTAAGTAATTAATTAATTTTGGTTGAAGGATAGTTCTTACAAAGGCAGAAGTTAGAACTGAACCCTGTGTAGCCACACATGACTGGTGTCATGAAGGGGATGAAAATCCTGTTTACAGGAAAAAAAGAAATCACATCATCTGTTAATCGTAGAGGGGTGGGCTGTTTTCAAGGACGTACAAAGAAAGGTGGGAGTTGGATGGGCTGGCAGGGGAGACGCGTGATGCGCGTGCTGATAGGAAGGACCCACAATCCTACATGTTTTCTGGATGTGACCCTCATTTTCTCTCTCACACGCCGTCTGCTCCAGCTAATTAGCAAATCAAAAGAAACCGAAACAATTCTAGACCTCAGCACCATCAAATTAGAGGAGTTATCTGAGGATACTGCTTTCACACGGTGTAATCATGCGCTCTTTGTTTTGGTCAAATGAGTGAAAATTACCTCTCAAACCCAAAGCCCTCTCCTCTACCCAACCAGCTCTGTGGACAGACGCATTTCATATCTGCTCTCATCAGTTTTACACACGAGTCTTTCTACACAGACAGGAAGGCACAATTAAACAATACCCATCAAACTTCCCATACAATAAGGATCCTTTCAAAATACGTTTGACTTTTCAGGTGATCAGCACTAAGAGCCATTAGTGCACCATCTAAATCAAGACTTGGGAAGTTTATTAAAATTGGATTTTTAACCTGATCTCAATTTCCTCTGCTTATAAGGAATCCCATTGGACTCCTTAATACTTAGGCTATTAACCTGAAAGATTCAAACAGCCATTAAGGGAGGAGAGACTGAAGCTGTACAGTGTATGTAGCCTTACAGATAAAATCCGCTTGAGCCCGGGCAGGTAGAGTGAGAGTGGATCCTGGACATCTTCCAAAGAAGCAGGCTCTCTCTCTTTCTCTCTCCTCATCTCCCGTTCTCCTGACCTCTTTCTTTCATCACATATTTGGGGGAGGGAAAACAACCCAAAATAACAGAAGCAAGCTATTCGATTACAAAGAGGACTGGATTAGGAATCTAAGGTTTACTGGAAGGGGAACGGCCTTGGATAAAATCACTTCCTCCTCTGGTGCCCTCATTTCTCCCCCTCACTCATGTCACTACTTTAAACTCCTGTGCCTTTGTTTTGTTTTTTGGAAAATGAGGAAATCGTAGTCCCTAAGAAGGTCAGTGCAAGAACCAAAGGTGCAGCTCATGCCATTCAGGTAGAGGACCTGACACCACAGCCTTGGCTGAGTCTCAGCTGGGGTATTCCTGATTGTTGACCCAATGCACCGGCCAGTGGCTTCTGCTTCCATTTCCTCCTGCGGCCTTTATCCTCTGCAGAACACAGTTTACTGCTGAACTGATGCCAGAGAGTTCCGGTGAAGATGGGCTGTGGGTGTCTGTCTTCTTTCTCCTTGAGATAAGACTGCCTGCTCCCTTAGGGCAGTGGTGATGTCTCACCTTTCCATCTCTTCCTCGGTACCTGGCACAGTGTTGAACACAGAGTAGGTGCTCAAAAAAGACCAGTATCTTAGAATAAGAGCAGATCAGAAATCGTCGACTAAAGCCCCCTCATTTTCTATCCCATAACACTGAGTAAGAGAGCCTTAGGCCACACATCTGAGAGTGACACCCACTTTTCAAGCTGGCCGTCCTTCTGTCTCCTGTAAGCCTCCGTTCTTACCCTGATGGCTTTGAGATGGAACCATATCTGACCTAAAGCATGACTTCTTCAGGGAAGTTCAGTTTACATACTTTTTTGAGAGTATACTGTTTCAGCCACCACGCCGGATTCTGGAAGAGACAATTAAATCGTAGTCCCTGTGCTCAAAGCACCTCTAATCTAATGGGGAAGACAGATCTGTAAGCAGATATTTTCAGTCCACTGTTGGTGTTGTTCTAGCAAAGCTGAGTTCTGGTGATATGTAAATGCGTGGATAAAAAACCCAGAGGAGGCCCGGAATAGGTCAGGGAAAGCTATTAGGAAGAAATGACAACTATTGCGGCAGAGACCAAATGCTAAATACGAACAAAATGACCAATGAATACTTTCTTATTTATATAAGAATATTGATCATTGATCAATGAATGTTGGCTAAAATTTTAAAAATTAGAGAAGCTAAAATTCCGATCCTCCAGTTCTTGCCAGTTGCTGGATCTTCCTGGAGTCACTTGGTGCGAGTGAAGCTTGTAACAGAGACTCAGGGCTGGGGCCAGAGGTCCTCATTCCTTCCCTTTTAGGATTTGTTGTGGAGAACAAAGCAGATGGGCTAACCTGCCCTTGGCTCCCAGGGTGCAAACGGAATCACTGCCAGCCTCCCTGGGCATCTCACAAATGAGTTGTGAAATTCAGACTACGGGCACAAAAGCACTTTGAACTCTTAAGGAAAAGCAATCATGCCAACTTAGAACATCAAAGCCACTCCCTGTTTCTGAAGAACTCATGATCTGCACTGGGCTTAGCTGCTGGCAGGGGCTCAAGGACACCAGGAATTGGCAGGGGCACCTCTTAAACTACCATTTGACCTGCACAACCTCACACGTGATTTTACACAGCTTCACAGACTAGGGGAGAAAAAAGCACTTCTTTTAAAGCGAATGGAAATTTAAATGCTGAGGCTTTTCAAAGAGGGGCTTTAAACTGACTTTGCTTTTCCCAGTCTTACTGAGAAATAATTGACATTTATCCCTGTATACATTTTAGGCGTAGAGCATGATGGTTTGATTTACACATACTGTGAAATGATTACCAGGATAGGTTTGGCTAACATCTATCTTCTCATATAGACACAATGCAAAGAAAAGGAAGAAGAAAAGAATGAAGGGAAAAGTTCTCTTTGTTATGAGAACTCTTAGGATTTACTCTATTAACTGCTTCCCTATGTGCCACACAGCAGTGCCAGCTACAGTCACCGTTTTGTACAGTACATCTCTGGGACATGTAACTGGAAGTTCGTACTTTTGATCACCTTCCTCCAATCCCAACCCCCAACCACAAGTCTGAGTAAAGTGACTTTTTAAAATACAAATATATATGTATTTCTCTTTCTCTCTTTTTCTTATATATATATATATATATATATATATATATATATATATATATATGTATAATTTCCTGTATAATTTACTTATTTATTTATTTTTACCGAAAATAAGTATGTCAACATTAGTCTAACTCAGAGAAGCAACCAGGATCATTAAAACCCCTAAAAGCTTATTTTCCAAAATAAGACTTGACCTTGGCCTCTCAGATGCCACTGGCTTTATTAGATAGTCAGAAAATGCCGGTCATGGCTTTGCTTTCTAAAAGAGTAACATTGCATAAGGAAATGGTCAATTTCCTATAAGATCCACTACTTAGATGGGAGAGTATTTGTAATCTAAGAAAAGTTATTTTTTTAATCTTAAAGGACAAACTCGAATTCTTCCAAATATTTATCTTCCAATATTTAAGATATGGAAGATCAAGTGAAAGCGCATCTAAAATAAATTTCTTTGATGTTCATTTGTCATTTTTCTCTTTTTTCTTTTCTTTCTTTTTTTCTTTTTCTTTTTTTCTTTTTTACGTGTTGGCTGATCTTCCTTTGAAGACGACTTGCTTTGGCTCGAGTAAGCAGGCAACTCAGCTTCTCCAAGGAGACTCCAGGCGCCTAGAAATCTTAAATCTGAAATTGAACTACTGATTGCCGATCTAGTTCTCACACAAAACTTCCCAGCTATGAGAACGGGGGAAGGGTGGGGGAGGCGGCAGGGATACCCTGCTTAATTTCCGAGCTGACGTTTGCAGTTCTGGTGCACTAGCCGTGGCACTCCCGGTGAATCGGCATCCACTCCCGGACTCGAAACCGAAGGCGGGTGGCGCGTTCAATGGCGACACGGAGCGCTCAGGAGCCGGCTCCTCGCGCGCATTCCGACCCAGGCTGCGTGGCCGCGGGCGTCCCAGCCCGGCTGCGGTGCGTGAAGGATGGCTCCCCCTGCTTCCTGGGCGGTGCAGGGAGCAGCGACGCCTAAGGGGGGCACCTGCCTGGAAGGAAACCGGCATTGCTGACGCACGTGGGAGGGGCGCAGGTCCTGGGGACCTTGCGAGGCTAGAAAGTGGAAGAAGATGGGGGCTCGAGGTTCTAACCTACCCTTCCCTAGCAAGAGTGAGGGGATAGACGGGACGTGCCAGGTTGGCGGCGACCCCACCCTCCCGGCCGTGCTGGCCCTCTCCCCAGTGCCCCTAACCTCCCAGGATTGAAACCCGAGGAACTGTCTCGCCGAGTGGGAGGAACCAACTCGTTCAATACCTGTCGGCGGGAGCCGAGAGCCCAGCCCGGCCGCCTGGAGCGCAGAGAGGCTCGCCGGGCGCCGAGCGGCCCTGCTCGGGGCAGCACCGGAGCGGGCCGGGCAGCAGTGGGCGCTCGCGTTCCTCCTCTGCCCCACGCGCTCTCCCTCAGGGCCCGGCCTCCTCGGTCCCCTCCTCCTGCCCCTGCTCCTCCTCCTGCTCCTCCCCTTCGCGGGTCTGATCTCCTAGCCTCGCGTCTGCAAAGTCCCCGGCGCGCGGGCAGCCACGAACCGCCGCCACTGCCGGGTCGCAGTGGGTGCCGGCGTCCGTGCCTCACCGCCTGCGCAGGGTCGTGCCGAAGCTCACTCCGCCGGCCGCCGGAGCTCCACGGCGCTGCCCATGGCCCAGCCCGAGAGCCGACTTCGGGCCCCGGACCGGCTAGAAGGTGGCGCGGCTCAGGTGAGTGCGGCGCGCGCGGGGCGGGGGCCGCCAGTCTGGGGAGTGGCAAGGCGAGGGGCGATCGCGGTGCCCCGACTTGGCATACCGGACTTGGGGCCAGCGCAGAGCCCAAGGTGAGCCCGGGCTGGAGCAAGTGGAGTGCACGTAGTGGGGAAAAGGAAAGAGAGACCAGGGGTTTCCCCATCCTCCTCACCTCCTGCCTTGGCCCCTCAGCTCTGCAAGTCTTCAGGGACGGGTTTTTACGGCAGGTACCCAGGTTTCCGACTTAGTGGACTGGATTTTTTTTTCTTACTCCCCAGCAGAGTCAGGAGGTTCGCTCCTGCCCAACGCTTCTCCCTAGGATCGTGCGGGGCAGCAGGAGCGCAAAGCGCAGCGAAGCCCAGGTACCACTTTGGCTGGGAACTGGAGCGGGGATACAGTCAGCAAAAAGTCAGTCTGTTGAGGGAGCATCCAGGGTGGGGAAGCCTTGTTCTGGTTTGCTTTCGGAGTAGAGAAGAGATGGGGCATCCCCCGAGGGTGGGGATGCTCGGAGAGAGACTGAGGCGACAGACTGTAAGTAGCCCCTTTCCCTAATGCCAGTTATGCGCGGTTCTGATTTTTCATGTCACTTTTTACCTTTTTTTTTTTTTGCCTCTGTTTCTATTTCGAGCACCTTGGGTAGTGACGGCAGATGAGGGTGAGGGGAGGCGGGGCTCCAACCCGTGGTGGGAGCGTGTAGACCCCTTGCTCCGAACCAGGGGCACGCTCGCTCGCGGAGCCTGACGTCTCCAGGTGCGCTCTCCCAGCCAGGGGGCAGACCGTCGCTGCTCCCTCTTTCGGTCCCAGCCTGTCCCGGGAGCCTGAGGACCGCTTCTAGAGCCGGCAAAAAACGGGATGGAGGAGCAGGCGGGAGCAAACCGGGGCGCAGGGCATGGGCTGTTAGGTGTACTCGGCTCTGCCGTTGTTTGCCGGCTCTGTGCGTCTTCCATCGCATCCCCTCCGCCGGGTGGGCCTCCACGCTTTCTCGCATACCCAGGCCCCTCTCTCGGGAGAAGACTGAATCCCTCTTCCTCCGCCCTCCACTTTGCAGGACCAGTCTTATCCTTGCTTTGCCTCGCTCGAGTCTCGCTCCTCCCCCCAGCGTTATCCGCTGGCTATTTTTATCCACTACTTGTACAGAGATGCTTTTGGGGGGGTTCTGGGGAGGCGACTCCAAATCTCCTGCCTTCTCGCTGCTCCCCCAGAAGCGGTTCCCTGCTAGCAGGGAGCAGCCGCGAGGAACAGCCAAGGGATGAGGAGGGAGTGCGCCCGCTCCTCCTCTGGCAGCCAGAGCTCTCGAAACCAGGCACCACTTGCCCGGCGGCTCCGCTCTCCGCTCGCTGCGGGAGCAGATCCTCAGAGAGTCCCTCAGCGCCCGGGCGCCGGTCCTCGGCTGCTTTTGTGGCCATGGCACGTTTAGCCGCAGAATCTTTCGGGTCCTACTTGGGCGTTCTTGCTTTGCAGCCAAATCTTACCTTATTTTGTTGAAATGCAGTTACCAACTTCCACCCAAGGGTTAATGTCAGGAATTTCATCCAAAAAAAAAAAAAAAAGAGGGGGAGATAACACAATTTCTGCCTCCCTGCATTTCTAAAGCCCATCCTTTGGCGTTCGGAATTTGTCTTGCTTTCTGGTTTCTCAATAATGATTGGGTGTGATGCGAATAAGCCTGACCTAGTGAAATTCCAGGCGGTGGACGCTTCAGCTGCAAATCCCCGAGTTACTCTTTGTATTTCCAGTGCTTAGATTTTTTGCCCCTCCCTTAGGATTGCAGAAATAACATATTGAAACGGACCATTGTGTTACATAAGATTTTCTCCAGCGCTAGGCAGAGAAAGATGAGCTTCTCAAGGAGCCTCACAGCGCTTCAGTGGGTCCCTCTAACTCTTTCTGCCAAGTTCAACTGGGATCCACAACTTCGTGACTAAGCACTCTTAAGTCGAAGCAGTTAATTACAACAGACAGTAGCATCCAGTGAGGGTACCTTCCTGAGGCATCTTCTGCAGTGTTTCTGGGCTTCAGATCCAGACTGAAGCTGCCTGGTGTACAGATCACTGTAGCTTTAAGATGGGAGATTCTTTGCTTGGAAAACTGGTGAGAAAGTGCTACCTTGAACTTGCAGAGGATCAGGAAAAGCCCAGGGCTCTTAGCTGTGCTGTTATTATGCCCTGTATAAAACTTCAAGTCCTCCGCATTGTAGATGTTCAGGAACCCTTTACTTGGACTCTACAATATTAATGGGGGATGTGCTTTTGTTATCAAAAGAAGAAATTATCTTACTGGAAAAGTCCTGAAGAGCTCCTTGAAGGGAAACGCAATGTGGAAGTCTTTATCTTGAATTAAAATTTGATGGGACTAGAAAGGGGCTAGGAATATGGACTGGCTGACGTAAAATTGCTTGATTGGTGCACCGTGCCTTTCCCAGAATTCTGCCCAGGGTGGCACATACCCACACTGAGTACTGAGTCATGCTGTTTTTATTGCGGCCAGTTTGGACAGAGGGACAGTGAAAGGTACTGATGTCCTGATGGAACTGAGTCTGTATTTGGGGTCAAGGCTGAGAATCCAGGTTTCAGGGCATGCTACTAAGCCGGGATGTTTGTTTGAAAGGCAGTCTTGGAGAAGTAAAGGCGAGTAGCAGTCTTGGAGAGGAGCAGCCTTCTAGCTGCTCTGTGGGAAACACAGTGACTTTCCAGCTCTTGTGGAAAGCTGTAACTTCCCAGCAGCTACTGGGAGAGATCTAGCTTGGATGTGAGTATCTTCCTTCAATCCCAGGGATGAACCCCTACTTCCTAGCCAGGCCAACCTTTTCCTACAATCAAGTGGGGAGTGGTAAGGTGGCTAGCTGGATTTGGAGTTGGATTCTTGCCCTAGGACCCTAAACAAATTATTTTTCCCTCTCTGGGCCTCAGACTCTTCCCTGGCAAAATATAGATTGAAAGATTATTATGAGAAAGTTAAAAAAATGTATGTACAGAGCATTATGGCAGTTCTAAAACACTGGTGAAAAAATGTACAGAATTACTTAACTTGCTTTTCCTGCAAATTTCATTTGGTCTATTTTAATGCTAATTTTGTAGTTTGTGAATGTCTGTGTGGATTGCATATGCTAAACATTAAATGAGGGAGAGGATTTCATACAATAGGCCAGTATCGCCTTGTGATTATGCCTCCTGAAACCCATCAGCATCAGGCTTCACGGCTTCTCAGGGCCATTAGTTTCTTGATTATAGGATCAGAGTTAAATTTTTTTAAGTTTTTTTTTTCTCTTTTTAGCTTAATGCATTTCATATGTCTTAAGAAAACATATGTTTCGGGAAGGGCCCTAATATTGATTAACCGAAAAAGAGGAAAGTTGCAAATGGGTGTATCAGTTGGGGAAAAGTGATGCATGATCAGTTTCAGGACATGACCTAGGTCTCCCTTGTCTAAGTCTGTCATCAGCATAAAGCACCGTCTCTCTATTGCATTTCTGTTGTTCCACATCGGTCCCCAGGACCTAGCGAAGGGCCTGACGCTTAATAAATGCTTGATAAGTATTTTTGAAATAAGTGAATGAATGACTGAGCTGGATCGTCACAGCAACCCTGTGCTGTGCACAGGCAGATGGCATCATTTCTATTTTAAAGATTTGGAATCTGCCGATTAAAAAGTTAATTAATTTTCTGAAGGTACAGAGGATTCCAGATTGGAGTTCAGGTCTGTCTGTTCTCATTCCATTCCACTGTACTGCCTGCATGGCCCCCTCCCTTCCACCTCCACTTACAGTTCTCCTACCCCATGCACTTTTGCATTTTAGAAGTTTCCCAGAAACTGAACAGCCTTTGTATTCAGAGGATACCACCCTCCCCTTCTAAGGGGACTTTTCCATAGGAGGCAGGGCTCTTCCTCTGTGTCTGTATCTCCATATCTCCGAGCTCTGAACCAGGGCTCAGGTGGATGATCCTGTCTGAGACTTGGAAACTTGAGGGACTAGCTAAAGGACAAAAGGACAGCTGAGCATTTCTTTACCACCTTGGGTCATGAAATAAGTGGCATCAGCAGCAGCCTCAGTGTCCCAGGATGTCCCAGGGGTGCTGTTCCTGTGGCTTGGTCCTGATGCGTTCCCTGGTTCCTTTCGTTCCTTCTTGTTTCCAGGCTGGCTTTTCAGCTTATCATTAATTCCCAGAGGTGACTCATAGTCTTCAAGTAAATTCCTCCCCTCTCTGATTTAGACGAAATTGTAACCAGCTGATGCATACATAGCCTCTCACAATTCATCTTCGGTCCTGCCTCTGGCATGAAGCCTTCTCAGCTTCCTCTATCCTTGGGGAATTAGAGCTCATAGCATAGCTTTTTTAGGCCGTTAGAATAATATTTACTGGGCCATAATTTGTCAATAGTTATGTGATACCACAAGAGTTCTAGAGAAATGAATGCATTATTCTTCCAAGAAATAGCCTGAACATAACAGAAATAGATCCCAGTGGGCATCTTTACTTATTTTTTTTCCCCCTCCCATGTTGTATGTGCATCTTGGGAACTTTCCAGCAGGGGTCGCTCACTCAAATAACTTCAGCAGCCTGGCAAGTAATAGCCTGAAGGAAAAGGGACCCGGGACAGGCTGGGTCAGGGGATACTTTAGCTCCAAACCAGCACACAGGTCGGGACTCAGGCCCTGTCTTGTGGCATCCAATTTTTTTTTTCCATATAGGCTTTGTGTTTACAATTTTATGTAGATTCTGCTGACTTTTCAGTGACAGCAGCTAATTCAGTGTTTAAAAAAATTTATTGTGTGGGCCAAACAAAACACTTCTGTAAGGTCGGCCTCCTCATCTATGTCCCACAGGCCCCAATTCATGGCGCCCAGGTTCTGAGGATAGAAAAGAAATTGGTTGGAATATGAGACTCAGTAAAATCAGTTATTCAGAAAATCTAGGCCAGGGTGTGTCGAGAGTGTAGTGTAGACCCTGTACCAATGAGTTAACCTTCACATTTACAGAGTGTTTATTTGTGGTCTGCCTCTTCCCTGTCCTGTAAGCAGCTACGCCAATCACATTTATCCCTTTAACTCGTGTTTTATTGAGTTCCAGTCATGTACCAAGTGTTGCTCTACTCCCTGGTGACTCAATAAGGAATAAAACAGATGGAAATCCTTGCCCTTCTGCTTATCTTCCAGTGGAAGAGACAGGAAAAAGCAAGATGGATATGGACAATCCATCCTAGATTAGATAGTGATGTGCTAAAAGGAAAACTAAGTCCAGGGAAAGCCATATGAAATGTTAGGTGCTGGGATAAAACCTTAGGCAAGTGGCCAGGAATCTCCAAGTTCAGTCTCTGACTCAACATAACCAAAGTCAGGTTTCCTTGTCCGACATAAGAGATGTTAGGGTGTTGGGGGTTTGGACCCTTGATTATATTCTGGGAGTTGCTGTGGTTGATAAATTTCTAATAACAGACTATACTCCTCATTTTAATGAACTCAACTATCGATCATGTTCACTGCATGTCCACCTGGTGCCAGGCACTGGATTAGGTGCTTGAATACATGAACCAGTAAAACCAACCGAGGGCCAGCCCTCAAGGAAGCTGTGGACCAGCGTGGAGGACGTTAACAAATGACCACCAAGGAGTCGACGGCGAACATGAGTGGGGGGGGGGAAGGATGTTGCAACTACTGAGTTTTGCCCCTTGAGCACTTTTTTAATTGGGCATCTGCTATGTACCAGGAACTGTCTAGGTCTGTGCTTCTCAACCTCTTTGAAGCCTGTACCCCATCATCAGTGGAGAGTTTTTTAAACTTTAATTTTCTTTTTTTTTACCTAGCCATGACATTTTGTATTATGACCAAATTTCATTAATTTCTTTTTGTATCACAAAAGTGAAGTATTTAAAAAGTCTGTTCTAAGCATGAAAAATACTTGTGCCCTTTGAAACTCTCATACCCCCTCTCCCAAGTCAGCCCCACCTTTGATAGTGACTGTTCAGGGCAGTTGTGCAGAAGATTAAAAAATAGTGCTTGTTCTTGATGAACTTAAAGCTTAGTATGGTGATCAGATAAATCAGCGATTTTTTGCAAATGAGGTGAGAAATGCATCCTACGTGGGCCTTTGCCGGTCATCAGGTCACATTGTCTTTGAGAAAACCTTCCCTCCGATCACCCTATTTATTTCTTCCATTGCAACAGTCTCTTCCATAGCCGCAGTGATTATCTGGAGTCACCTTGTTACTTGGTTGGCTCACTACCTCTCACTCCCCCGGCAGACTGTGCGCCCTGGGTGTGCAGGCACCTGCAGGTGCGGGCTTGTTTCTCCCGTCCAGAACAGCGTGTCTGGTTCCAAGTAGTTGCTCAGAAAAGAAACAAGAGGCAACATTTCTGTCTGGGGAGTTAGGAACGGCTTCAAGGGGAAAGAGATACTTGAGGAAGGAGAGAGGCTTGGAGACAAAAGCCAAAGAATGATTATCCAAGGATCAAAATGCGGCCCCACCCCTAAGTGAGACCTCACTGGTCCATTATAGGGGTTCCCAATGCTGTCAGCCCAGGTGAGTAAGTGGCATGTTAAACACAAAACCTTTCCTGACTAGATCCTGTCGGTGCAAAAGTATTTGAGCATAAAAAGAATGGAAACAATTAAAAATAATTTTAAAATGAAAAAAAAAAAGAGAGAGAAGAATGAAAACGATAACTCTTTATACTTCCATCTAGTACATGAATATCCACTGTCTCGTTTTCCTCCTGTGCCCAGTCCTTCCAGGGAGGCAGGGAGCTCTTAGCATCTTCAATTTATATTTAAGGGAACTGAGATCCAGAAGTGAAGCAGTTTGATCTCAGATCCTCAGAGCGAAGGCAGCAGACCCCGGATCCACGGTGGTCGTGATGCTCCACCTGCAGTGAGCAGCTGGCTCAAGGTGGAGATGGTTCAATCCCTGGAGGACGGAGCAGCCCGCGTTTTCATAAGCTGAGAACTATATTTAGATTCAAAACGTTCATGCCTCCTTTTATCCGTTCAGAACTTCCATTTCAGCACTTTCCGAGATGCGTTTTGTGTCTTGCTGAATTTCCCGGAGAATTCCTGCGAATTAGGCCAGCCTGCAGTAGGGTGTTTTATGTAAATGTCTTCACTCCTTAGGAGAGTAAGTCAGAGTCCTGTCTCAGCAGTTAAGATGCAGTGGGAGAAAGGTGTTTGCAGATGCAGCTGGAGTGAAAAGGCACGCTCTTCTTGCTGTGCTCAGAAAAATGAACACTTGAGTGGCCTGGACTGAAAGCAGGCTCGCTCCTGCTCTGGAAAACTCACCTGCACTTGATTTAAATGACATCTGAAACCCAGTTTTTCCCAGTGTCCCGGACAGGAAGGAGGGAGAAGCTGTCAATGACAGATTTCTAGAATTAGATGCTGGAGTTATTCTTGGGGTGGAAAGAGCATGGCTTTTGAAGTCACATCTGTTTGAACTTCTGATCTCCTGCCTTACTGATTGTATCATCCTGAGAAATAAAACAGTTTTTCTGGGGCTCGGATTTTTCAACATTCTAATGAGGATTAAAGGAGATTGCTAATATAAAACACCAAGCATAATGCTCGAGAAAACTTATATTCTTCTTGTGCAGAGTGCCCGGATTTTACAAACAGAAATAAGACACTCTGTTAAATTTGAACTCCAGATAAATAACACATAATGTGTCAGTCTAGGTGTACATCCCAGATACTCAATATTTAGACATGATTCATTGTTTTTCCTGAGACTTAAATGTAACTGGAAGTCCTATATTTTATTAAAGCATCTCTATTCTTGTGATGACAGTTCTGGGTGATGCCTTTGGTGAATAGGCAGTTAAAGAGGGGAAAGTGTGGTGATTTGGAGACAAAATGACTTAGCCAGGCTATGGGCCAAGGAGAAAATGTGTCTGGTCTCTGATGAGCTAAGCAACACATCACCCCAAGCAACAGATCAAACCAAAGCATGCTACTTGTTTGCTAAAAGAAGTGTGGGCCAAGCCAGATCTCTCAGGGTGTTTAATAAGCAGGTCCGTTCCTCTCCCGTGCACACACCAGATTATTCCCAACGCCCGTTGGGAAGAAGGCATTTCAACCCCGTGAGGCCACCTGAGGAGAGCGTTCAGTCCACTAACACAGCACGTCATTCAAACAAATATTGCTCCGAGCTTGTTACCGTAGGGCTGGAATTGAAACAACCAGGCTCATACAAGGGCTCCACTGAGCACGCTGAAGGGACACTTTGTGCTTTGAGGACTCACACGTGTAATTTCTCCCTCATCAGAAGAATCCAAACTAATGACACAGTGAGAGGCCCTTTCAGACTCACCCCTCCCAAGTAGGTGACCTCGGGTTATAAACTGAGCCTGAGCTCTCCCCAGGACAGCTGGAATGAATATCTCGTTCTGAGGATGGCTATGAAAACGTTGTGTTTCCATGTCAGATAATAACCTGGTGGGGAGCTAACGAAGCAAGACTCTGGTAGCAGGCCGGCTTTCTCAAGCAGAGCTTTATGCTTTCTTCAACAGTGAAATATTGCTCACGCCAAGAGAATCCGTTTCTGTTGCATCTAATATTACTAACTCCTCACTTAACCTGGGCTGCTTCCTAGCAGTATGTTTATGTGGAGTGAGGACCAGAAAGGGAAAACAGGGTGGTGGTTGAGCATGTAGCCTTAATTAACCAGAGAGATCCGGTTAGATCCGCTGTGTTTCTTCTTAGTCACGCAATAGGAGGCGGGTTAGTTCTCATCGTTAAGCCTCAGTCTCCACCTCTTCAAAATGGGTGTAATTAAAATTTATAGCAGAGGATTGCTTAGTGCACATCAAACCAAGTAAGTCACGTCAAGCATTTACACAGTGTTTGGCTCATAGTCAGCATTTTCTTTTTTTAAAGTGCTTAATAGCTCCATTGAGTTCACTGAAGAGATACTTTGTGCTTTGAAAACTTCTTAATATAAGATGACAAAAGAAAGCAGTGTAGACCTCTAGATTGCAAAGTCAGTGTCATGTCACAGAGACCATGGACTGATTCTTTGCATCATATTCATGGGAGACTGTCTTAAGTCCTTTGCCCTTTGTTTCTCTAGTCTTAATTTATAGAATTCAAGCAAACCTTATTCTTAGTATTTCATTTTTTGGATCAACAGATTAGAAGCATCATTGCGGACAAGGTATGGCAGGAGTGTTAGGGGAAGACAGGGACAAAGTACAGAGAGGAAGGGAGGGCAAGAGAGAACCAGAGAAGAGAGAGGACAGAGGAGAAGACAGGACAGGAAACCATTAGAAGCAGCGGAGGATTCAAAGAACAGGCAAGAGTCCCTGACTAGATCTGGACTGGGTCATTTAAGTAAATGGCATGCCCTCTCCCCCTCCCAAGGCTTCTCAGGACCCTGACTTAATGCCCATGACCCTGAAGGAAGAATGCAAAAACTGTAATGGTGAAACTGGAAAGAATACGGAATGTAATAGAAACAGGGAGCTCCGGCCTTTCTCCCCGTCCTATGACAGCACAAAGTCCTGGATGGAAACTGGAGACAAGAGAACCCAGTGCCACCTGGTGATGGCACCAGCCGTGGCGCCCCTCTTGCCGTGAAGGGGTTTGTTATTTGCGTTGGGGTTTATATTTCCATTCATTAAATGAGGAGCCTTCTTAAAGATGAGTTTCAGGGTGGCACCTCTCCTGCCCCGATTTCTCTCTGGGAAGGTCCCCTCCCTCCTGCTCTCTCAGCCCCATCTACACACGCAGCACAGGAACTGACCTTTTCTGGGGGGACGGGTGCCTCCTCCTCAGAGCTCGGCGAGTGGGGAGCCTCCTTGGGGCCAGAGCCCTTTGGAGTTAGCACAGGAGAATGGCTCTGGCTCCAGAAGGCAGTGTATTACTTGAGGTATCTGACTTGAGGCAGGGAAATGAGTTTGTTTTTCTGAATCTCAATTGCCTCACTTGCTAAGTGGAGTTATACTTCCCCACGGAAATTTTGTTTCAAAAAATCACATTTTTTTAATTTTAACTTTTTTTAAACTTTAAATGTTTTTTATTATCAAAGTATAGTTGATTCACAATGTTGTGTTAATTTCTGGTGTACATTATAATAATTCCATTATACACACATCCTTTCATATGATTTTTTATTATAGGCTATTGGAAGATATAGAATATAGTTCCCTGTGCTATACAGTTGGACCTGTTGTTTATTTTATATATAGCAGTTAGAATCTGCAAATCCTGAATTCCCAATTTATCCTTCCACCTCTCTTTCCCCTCTGAGTAACCATAAGTTTATTTTCCGTGTCTGTGAGTCTGTCTCTGTTTTGTAAATAAGTTCATTTGGGTCTTTTTTTAGATTCCACATATAAATGTTATCATATGGTATTTCTCTTTCTCTTTCTGGCTTACTTCACTTAGTGTGACAATCTCCAGGTCCATCTATGTTGCTTCAAATGGTGTTATTTAATTATTTTTGTATCACATTTGATAACACATGTAAAACACTGATTTGAGGATCTGTTACCGACTAAGTGTCTCTAATGCCGCACTCTGTAGTGATTGTTAGCTTTTCTTGCTGGCTAGCCTGATTTTGTGAGAGAAGCAGATAAAAGGTGTCATTAAGGGTCTAGCTGTGTGTCGCCTTCCAGTTCACCTCCTCCTTCTGCCGATCCCCGTCTCCCTGGTAAGGGGACCACGGTGCCCCCAGCAGCCTCCTTCATCACCCTGCTCTAACACAGGAAGAGAGCAATGCTAGGAAACCGTCTTCTTTCAATCAGGGGAGGAAACCCTTCTCAAAAGCCTACAGAGAATTCCTCTGTAGGTCCCATCAGCCAAAAACGTGGTCACATGCCCACAGGCCAGAATTCCAGAAGAAACTGAGGCCACCCGTGGAAGAGGACCATTAACTGAATACGCTAATCCTGAGCAGGTCCCTCTTGTCTTTGAACAATTGTTACGTTTCTGTTTGTATCTTGCAATTAGTGGCAGGTTCTGCCAAGATTCATAATGCCTCTTTCATTGCTGTCTTCAGCTAAAATGCGAATCTTGTCTTCTTCTGGCTTTGCTTTGCTTTCCTTCCCCAGCTCCATAACTTTTACAACCATTTGCCGTCTGCAGTATTTCTCTATGTTGATTTCTCCAGCTCTGACCTGAGCAGTCTTTGCAAAAGAGAAACATCATCAGGTCCCTGCCCTGTCCCCTGATGCAAATGTCCTATAGACCCCTATTATTTGCAGTGTTAGTGTTTGCATGCAGGACTCCTAAAAGCAGAAGCGATCTGGGCCCAGCCACACCACTTCATCACAGTATCCCTTTGGGCAAGGTAATCAACTCCCTAAACCTTACATACTCGTAATTTTTAATTATGTATTTTTTCATACACTTACTTACTTACTTAATGTTTAATCTGTTCCAGTAGATGGAATTTTAGAAAGATGGAGGCTGTGTCTGGACCCCTCAGACCTGGATCAATTCTGAACCAGTGCCTGGCAGGCAGTTGGCACGCAAGAAACAATAGTTTTTGAATTAAGAAAACTAAGGACCACAACATATTCTGTTTTATAGATTTGTCAGGATTAAATGCGGTGATGCAGACAGAGAATTCAATGCACATGACGGTTGCACAAAACCTAGCTTTCCTTTTGCTATTTTTTTTTAATATAGTACAAGTGACGATGCAATTCAAGTTCTGATCTTTCACGACTCATCCTTCGCCATCCTGGGTTCTGTACACACACCTTGTGTTCCAACTGTAGGGCTGCCCACTGTCCCCCAGATAAATCAGGAACCTGGACGCTCCCACCCTCAGCCCATGCTGTTTCCTCCGCCAGCCTCCCCGCTTTCTCATTAGGCCCAGACTCTGTCTCTCCCTCAGGTCTGTACCTGATGCTCTCCCATCCCCCCACTGCATGGGGGCAGCCCGGTGGCTCTCTTCCAGGCACATAGTAGGGTTGCACTTTTCCTGTCTGAAGGTCAGTGTGGCCCTGTGACTGGCTGCAGGCAGTGAAAGTGTGGGGAAACGAAGGGCCAGCCCAGGCTCTGCATTTTCTCCTCCATCTGCGCGGTGCCCTCACCGTCCAAGGCAGCCGGTGTCCTGTCTTTCTGAGTCTCCGAGAGCCTTGAGTGGATAGAGTCCTGCCACCCACCTGGGTGTACACACGCATCCGAGGGGAGGAAGCACTGAGATGTGCGGTCTATCTGAGCCTCCCTAGCCAGCGGGGCAGGGTTTGCTCAGTCCTCCTGGAGCGCTCCGTTTGGCACAGTGACGTTGCTCTAATTGCTTGTGGTCTTGGCTGCATCCCTCGGGAAACAGCTGCCCAGGGAGAGCGGGATAAACCGCTGCTCTTAGAGATTTGCACCCACTGGTGCCTGGTCCACGGTCTCAGGGTGTGATTGCTCTGTGGAATGTGGATGTGCGTGGGGAGAAGGAAGGAAAACAGCCTCGGGTCACAGTGGCTGGGAGGGGAAGCACTGTTATCTTACACAGAAATATCCATGTTTGAGAGAAGCCTGATGTGTCAGTTCAGATTTCTTGAGCTCTGATGGGCAGCCATCCATGGTGGCCCACCCAGGAGTGAAAGTGACCGCAAAAAATGTCCTCTGGGTAAAGTCAGTGCCGGCCGGCTCTCTGTCCTTTCCTGATCGCAGGCCACCCCACGTGCGTCAGCCTTTCCCCGTCCTGGCAGGTCCCTGTTCCAGGGCTGGCTTTGCACTGTTTAGTCGTGAACGTGGCAGCTGCCTTGGCCTTGCTCTGATCGCAGCCACGCGTCCCCCTCCGCACAGATCCCAGCAGAAGCGGCAGAGGGCTCTGTGTTGGCACTGAGCCGTTGGTCAGGACGCGGGTTACACCGGCTGCGGCTCTGCTGATTTAAACACTCGCACGTGTTCAGAAATGCCTTCACCTGCTGCCTTCTCTTCCTTGAGGAGGCCTTACTGTCCTTTGCAAAAGATGGGGCAAAGGCTAATTGTCTCGCAATAGTTGTCCTTCAAAAACATTAGACTAAGAGCCACTTGGTGTTTTTCATTCTGCTGTTTTTTGTCATCTCTCTCTCTCTCTCCGCATCGCTCTCAATACTCAAAACGTTCCACTTTCCCCGAAGAATGGCTTTTCTTGTCAATTTTTGGAAGTCATTTAGTTGTTATAAAATCTACATTTTAATTGCGATTATTGTTCCTCTATTTTTCTCTTCTCTAACATCATCACGCTACTATTGATCGCATGACTATTCTCCAGCTCCTATGTTTGGAGGGTCTACCCTGTGTCAGGTGGGCCAAGGCGTTTTTCTTTAATATTAGTTTAATTTTCAACGTGGTAGGAAGTATCCCCTTTCTTTGGATGAGAAAAAGTACGACCCAGAGAGGCGTGTCGCTTTTCCGCAATCAAATATCTAAGCCAGGACTGAAACCCCAGCGGACGTCAACTCACTTGCTTTGATCTTCCCACATCATTCTGTTCATTTCTCTATTTTTCTGTTTATATACTTCAGCCTGGAAGTCACTTACAAAGTGTTAAACTTGGTTTTTGTCCTCATCAGACCTCTGAATGTTTCTCGGGTGTTTTCCCATGAAGCATGTCCCAAGCTTTCTCTTCCTGGCTCCCTTTAAGTTGCCAAAAGTGTCCATCCCAGAGCCTCCACCATCTCACTCGGCTGGAAGTATTTATTTCCACACCCATCTTGCCCCTTCGACTGTGGGCTCCTGGGGGCCGAGGAGAGACCTAGCTCCTCCCCGTATCCCTGGGTGACGCCCGGAAGGGACCTGCTCTCAGGAGGCCTGGTGTCTGCGTCCCGAGCGAATGACATACGCTCCTGAGCGGTGCCTGAGGGAAGAGCAGAGGTAATACGTGGAAGGAGAAGTCTTGAAATCTAATTTAGTGACTCGCGTTATGAAATGTCTTGCCCCCTGTGACTCTAAACATTGGAAGAAAACTTGTCGAAAGCCAGAGCAGAAACTGCAGCTAAAAACACTTCATCTGAACCCTTGTTCTTTGGCCAAGCCCCTCCTTTCCCGTGGTACGGCGGACCCGAGCGCTGGTTTGGGTCTGCTGCCTGCCTGGAGTACAAAGCCAGGCCTGTGTGTTCCCAGCAGCTGATGGGGAAGGAAAGTGGTGGTCAAAGTAGGAAAGCCAGGTGGCCCAGTGCCCACGGGGGCTACAGTCAGCTTTATTCTTTTGACACCTTTGGAAACTCGTCATCAAGGAAGCATCGCGTGGCAGGACCTCAAGGTGCGTGTTGGCCTCACTAGTGTGTTGATGGCCTTCAGAGGGTGTGAGAGTCACAGGACGTCTTGGCAACTTAGTTCACCATTGGAGCTATCTCACACACACACACACAGATTTTATTCGGCAAGTTCCTTTCAGAGTAGAGTAGGGAATCTCATGGGGAAACCCTACTGAAGTCCCATCCAATCCCACTGACCCCACCAGAGATGGAGCAGTGTAGAGAGCCACATGCAGACGCCCGTGTCCCCCTCCCTCTTCCTTTGCTTCTTCCCTCTTGTTCACTAAGAGTTGGGGGAAGAAATGCAGTATGGAGACATGATCATTCATTCCCACACCATTTTTCCTCTTTGATTTTGAGTCACACACACATTAAAAAAAAAAAGGAACTATTTCTAAATGTAGCTCTGTTACCCCTCTTCTCGCATCTTGACATGTGAATATGACCAAAATAACTTGGTGTGTGATGTATGTGTGCCCGTGATTCTGTTGTCTACGAATCTCTCTGCACTGCTAATGGGCAGGGTGCCCTTAGCGCTCTCTCAGTCCTAACCTTAGCACAATCATCGCATAGTTTTGCCTCCTCTCCCTGCATTTGCCCCACAACACACCCTGCACCCCTGCATGCACCCTTTTTCGAGGGAAGGAGCAGGATGCCAACTGTATCTCCAATCCCCTAGTGCCAGATACACAGCCAGTGTATCTAGGTCTTGACTGAATGGTGGGTCCGCTGGGCAGGCTGATCCTTGGGTTTTCACTCATCCTACTACTCATCAAGCTCTTTGAATAATAACCATATTATATTAATAGTAATTAATTATGCATCTCCATTAATAAATGCATCTTCATTTCTTTAGGAAGAGGATGAATGTGATGTGTGGTGAGAACCAAGAGGCTGGACCCCTGTGGCAAGACTCTGTCCTTTTCTGTTGTCTTCAGCAATTCTGCTCACTCCCAAACTTACATACCGCACTCACACAAGCAAAAGCTGTAGAGTCAACTGCCTCCATCCGGCCTCAGAGGTCGTGAAGCGGACCCTTTGGGGCTGAGTGCAGGGAAGTCTTATGCCACCACACGCAACCCCTCTGCCGCCACCCCAACCTGAAGGCCTTGATCCAATTGTATATTTTCTTATCACTGAGAAGCCTTTTATACGATGCTATTTTTCTTCATTTGTAGTTTGGCCCAGTGATGACGAAGCATCCTTTATAGATGGTTCTCTAATCTAGCTGATCCATCTCTTATTCAGGTCCTAGTTCAGTGAATGTTTGGTAAACGAACACTGAATATGATTTGAATAGAACCAGTGTGGCAGGTAGGGGAGACCCTACCCAAGAGTCAGTCTTTCCTGCCAGAAGCTGTCTTATTTTCCCTTATTAACAGAATCTCAGCAGTGTGGAAATTCCACATACGTTGCCAGCTTTAACCCGTGAAATGTTAGATTGATGCCGGCCCAAATGGTAAAACTTTATTTTTAAGTGATTGCTTTGTTCAGAATTTTGGATAATAGTATCTTGCCATGTTTCTTAATTCTCTAAAGCCTTCACTTTTTAGCTATAAGAAGGCAGATGGTCTTAGAATTTATGGTCTGATTATTTCCTTTTTTAACGAGGCTCAGAATATTTCTGCGTCTTGATCGAGGTCATACAAAAGTCAGGGCAGAATTTGGGACTAGACTCCGGCTCCCGACTCCCAGCCCAGCACCCTGTTCACTCTTGTGCATTGGTCCCTTCAAGCAAAGACGACTTGGTGGAGATGCACTTTATATGCCTGAAGTCATGGCGTTGGCAATTTTAATTACCTGAATACGACCTTTCTCAGCCACTGCAGTGGACAACAGGGATCCGACAGTGTTGATGATAATATTCGGTGAGGGTGTCCTATTTGCCAGGCCCTCTTCTTAGCGCTTCGTGGAGTAATATCTCCTTTAATACTCATGACAATCCTACAGAATCAATACTGTTACCATCCCTACATTTCAGGTTAAAAAGAAAAAAACAAAAAAAAAAATGAAGCACACAGAGGTCACATGACTTGCTCTTGGTCCCAAAGAGGGAGTAAGGGATAGAGTGCAATTCAAACTCACCCCCTTAACCACCCGCCTCCCACCTCTGAGCTCTTGTAATGATTCATCCTGAGGATTCCGGAATGTCTCCCCCAGATGCCAGATTGTTTCAAATACGTTATTTAAGCAATAATAATTAAACAATATTTTTAAAATATACAACGTAAATGACTTTGCATCAACATTCAGAAAGAATAAATGATCAGTCTGGTGATGATTGAACGTCCTGTATAGAATTACATTTCATCTAATGATAATTGAAGTTATAACAAGGTAACATGAGATCACAGAGAAGGCTGTGTTGAGTGCAAGATCTAGGTGCTCTTCTGGACAGATTAAAGATTTCAAGATGACTGAGATAATAAGGCAGGTGTTTCCTACTTAAGGTAAATGCATTATAGATAAGTTAAAGCTTGAATCAGAGGCAAATGAGACACTAATTCATTTTGTAAAGCCTGTAGCTTAAGAAAAAGGGAATACTGAACTTGAACAGTGTTTCAAAAATTTCGTTAAAGTAAGGGATGAACAGAAATCACAGCCGTGTGTGTATGTGTGAGGGATGAAGGAAAGTCATTCACTGTTGCTTTATTTAGTGCTATCACAGGAGCAGCAGCAGTTTAATTCGGAAAAGGGAAAAAAAATACGGACAGTACAAACTCAAACCCAGCCGTGGTGCCATGCTTTACCTCCGTCCACGCCTGCCTCCGCCTCAGGGGCTTGCAGGCAGGGATGCCAGTCCTCGCTGCGCCTCGGTATGTTTCACAGTGCAGGTCAGTCCTAAGCGCTCACGTAACTGTGTGCTTTTTTCTAATTTAATTTTAAGTTAATTTACAATGTTGTGTTAGTTTCTAGTGTATAACATATTGATTCAGCTATGCATATATATTCTTTTTCACATTCTGTAGAATTATAGATTATTACAAGATATTGAATAGTTTCCTGTGCTAGAGAGTAGGACCTTGTAGACGGTTGGATAAAGATGTGGTGTATATATATGTATATATATACATATATATGTGTGTTTGTATGTATACAGTGGAATACTACTCAGCCGTGAGAAGAATGAAATGATACCATTTGTGGCAGCATGAGTGAATCTTGAGATTATCCTACTAAGTGAAATTAAGTCAGACAAAGACAGATATCATATGATATCACTTACATGTGGAATCTAAAAAAAATGGCACAAGTGAACTTATTTACAAAGCAGAAACAGACTCATAGACAGAAAACAAACTTATGGTTTGGGGGAAAAAGGGAGGGGAGAGGAATAAATTAGGAGTTTGGGATTTGCAGATACTAACTACTATATAAAAAATAGGTTAACTGTTTTTAAATGATTACCTTAAACCAAGAACACTCATATCCAAAAGGAAAGACAAAACCGAGCTCTTGGACCAAAAGTGAGCAGCAGTTTCCAAGATTTCCCATGAGCTTATCCCGCCTGGAGTCTGCAGGTGGCGTTACTGGGATTCAAGCTAGGGGCCTTGTGCTTTGTCCGCTTTGTCCCCTTTGTCCCACTGCCATAGCGCTTTCCCTTCCGCTGTGTTTCTGAATCTCAGGTTGTGGCCCCTGCCAGCTCCTGCAGCCTCCTCGCTGCCTCCTTCCCCTGTAGACTGTACCTCCATACCACCGCCAGCGCCAGTGCCCCCCCCCACCACACCTCCAGCCCTGATGCTGCCGCAGACTCTACCTGGGGTGATTGCCCCCGGGGACTTCCTGCCAAGCCGACCCCAAGCCTCCTCCCAGATTATGCCTGGCCATTGATTGCTTTTCAGTGGGATGAATGGGGCCCTCCCCCGTCTTCCGCCTGTGCAACCTCTCTCCTCTGGGCTCTGGTGCAGTTGTGCCTGATCCCTGCTCTCACTGAGCACGGTTAATAGGTTTCCTTGCATGGGCATCTCCGACTTTACAGGGTGCTCTAAGGACAGTGACTGGGCTACTTCTGTGTCCCGGGGAGCTTAGCGCAAACTTAGAAACATGGTAGGTGCCTTGTCCAAGTCTGAGTGATCACCTGTGGGCGAAGAATGGACCTGACACGTCAGTCTTTGCAGATTTGCCTTCCAGTCTTTTCTCTTTTTCTCACTTCACTTGGCAACTAATATCCATTTATTACACTCATAAAATAAAAATCAGGAGTTTTCACAGAAGTCTCCATAGTTGAATCCGGAAAATGCAAAGATCAGACGGCCCCGGTCCCTCGTCTCCGGCAGCATCTGCCGGAGTTGGCAGCAGCTGGCTTTTTCGACAGACCACATATGCACAGGGCTGCTCACTGTGGTCCCAGCCGGCCGGCCGGCTTCCTAGGCTGATGTCACCTGCCTGGATCCAGGAGACCGTTGTGTGCTACCCCTCGGAAGACTTACAATAGTGGAAGCAATCCCAGGCAGGTTCTTCTTCTTTACTGTTTCTTCTAAGGGCTGTGTATTGGTCTACTTGGGCAGCTGTACAAAATGTCATAGACAGGGTGACTTAATCAACAGCAAATGTTCGTTTTCCTCAGCTCTTGAGCCTGGGGTGTCCAAGATCAAGATGCCTATGGATTCACTTCCTGGTGGGAGTTCTCTCCTGTTTGCAGACGGTTGCCATCTCCTCGTGTGTTCACGTGGCAGGAGAGAGTTCTAATCTCTCTTCCTCTCTTCCTAAGGACACTAATCCATTGTCAGTCTTATCCTCATGACTTCATCTAAATCTGATTACCTTCCAAAGGCCCCTCTCCAAATATCCACCCACTGAGGATAAGGGCTTCAGCATATGGAATCTGCGGGCGGGGGTGGTGGACAAAATTCAGTCCATCCAGTCTGGTTCAAGAAATGAGACAAATCCTCCTTCTAACAGGGGGAGAATTTACTCTGGTTTGTATATTTATTTTCAGCTGCAAACTATTCTAATGTTCCCTGCCCCCAACAAAAACAAGTGCTGATCTCCATGTGTTTGGGGTCCAGGGGTGTGGGAATCAGGAGACCTCGGTTGCTGATTCAGTTCAGCGCCTGCACGCTTGACCTGGGATTCCCGTTCTCTGCCTACCTGTTTCCCCATCGACAGGGATAAGGACAGGACAAGATGATGGCACAGGGTTCTTTGGCTTCTGATGTTCTGTGGGTCTTTCCTGGCCATTTCTGGGGAAATGCAAGGACTTCCTGGGTGCTCGTCCCCTGGGGGGAGATGATGACTGTCCCCTTAACCAGGGAGGCTCCCATCACCTGTCAGGAGACTGGGTCACACCCGAGCAGGGACTGAGCCGTGCACATCCAAGTGCGCAGAGGCAGCCTGGCTCCTGCCCACCCCCGTCTGCGAGCACGGCCCCCCTTTCCCACTCAGCTGCTCTGAGTAATAAGAGCGGCCCGTCCGCCCTCCTGTCACGGAGCTCTGCCGTGCTCTGCCTCTGCCAGTGTGTTTCTGCTTCTAATGAAGGATTTATTTAGGTCACCGCTGCCTTCTGTGCACAGCTCCGCAGATTAAACGTGGTGAGAAGTGGCTCCTCCTCCTCTCCCCTCCCGGGAGCCTCGCTCGGGCCTCGCACACCTGGCAGCCGCGACTCGGGTGGGTGGGAAGGGCCCTCAGAGCGCCCCTTCCCAGACAGAGAGCCTGGATCATTTCCGTGTGTCACTGTCCTTTCTTCCGTGAGCCTCTTTCTGGTTGAGTCACCGCAGGACTTCAGATCGTGAACAAATGCGTTTGACTAATTATCATCCTTGAACCCCATTTATACCACACGGCCCTCTTTTTTTTTTTTTAGGGATAAAAATAGCTACCACAATTGAAGGAATGGCTCGCCATGGGCCAGGCAACATGGCATTGCTGTAAGCATCCACGCGGACTGTTTTATTTAATCCTCACAATTGATATATTGGCCAACACACTGGCTCTCCGGCAGAGTTTTCGTTGCTGTCTGGTGGGTTTTAAGTTATAGAGCTGAGATTGGAGCCTGGGGTTTTGCTTCTAAATCCTCTGAATTCCAACATCTCCCCTCTGCCCTTCTCCACAGATAATACCACCCCAGTGGCCAGCTGGATCCCCCTCTATTTTGTCTACCGCAATCGTTTACAGTCCTAGAATTAAAAACAAACTTCCCCAACAACCATAAGAAACAGAGCCCAAAGGAGCATGAACCATTCCAGCCCAGGGCAAGGGAGAGGGTCAGACTCTGGATCTGAATTGGCACAGAGGTTCTAAGCTCACAGGTTCTTGCCATCCCCAGGGCTGTGGGTGAGCAGACCAGTTCCTGTGGAAGCTTGTTAGAAACAGACTTGGGCCTCTCCCCAGACCTCTGGGATCAGAATCTGCATTTTCCAAAAAAATATTTTGGGGGGTGAGGTAATTAAGATTTTTTAAAATGCACTTTCTATTTTGTGGAGGTACTGGGAATTTAACCCAGGACCTCGTTCGTGCTAAGCATGCACTGTACTGCTGAGCTATACCCTCCCCCTAGAATCCGCATTTTGAGCTCCATCCACAGGGGACTGGAGTGCAGGCGTGAGTTTGGGAAGCCCCGTGCCTGGCGACTCTAATGGGGCAGCCAGAGCTCTGGGAGGGGGCCGGCGCTTAAGTCACCTCCAATTTGCAATTTCTCGTCCAGATCCTTAGACCCTAATTTCTCACCTAATTTGGAGAATGTCCTGTGGGTTGACTTGGGACGAACTATGGGACGGCTTGCAGTTATCAGCCTCGCTGTATCAAGGAATTCTCAGAAGCTCAGAAAAACACTGTGACTGGAGTCTTCTGACCCCAAATCTTTGCCATCACGCTGCCCTCCCTGGATTGCCCAGGTACCTCCATCCTTCAGTCCTGGAGAATGACTTCATCATCCAGGTAACCTTTTGTGTAAATGGAGCCTCCCAGGAGTGCCGTGCATAAAAGGGAGCTTAGAAAGTCTGGAGGAGAGAATGTTTGAAAAGTCCTGATCGTCTTCAAGGGGAAAACAGGGCAGTCAGTGCGGCCCAGAGAAACGTATTAACATTACGTGGACTGACCTTGGGTCTTTTCTACCTTGAACTCATTCCACCCCGTTCTACCTCACAGCAATTACCATAAGTAAATCCAAACAAAAGTGAATGTCAACGTCTGTTGACGAGTGTCATGTGGAGGCAATTTCAAGAAAATAAATATTTATGCGAGTCTTGAGATGTCACTGTCCTTCTGTAGACTGACAGGCACGAGCTAAATCCGCTTCCTCTTCTTGGTTTCCAAGATGACCTGCCAAGGATGGAAATTTGACATCACTGCAGTGCGCTGTTAAGTAGCTGTGCAGAGGTGAAAAGTGAAGACATTTTTGTCTCCAAAAGACGAACCAAAAAATCTTATACTGTTGATTGCTCAGAAGTTTGGTTGGCTACGGAATGACAGTTCTCTTCAAGCTGCCTCTACTCAGGTTTCAGTACATTCCAGAAAATTAAATCACTGCACACCATGGGATGCTTGGAGAGAACAGTTCCTGCAGAGCAGCACAGGAGAGCTCATCTGTCCTGCTATCTTAGTTTATCTTGTCTTAAGTAAGCTCTCCCCTCTGCCTGGAATGCTCTCCTCGCTGCCAGTGGGAGGCGTCATCATTCAAGGGAAAAGCGGGCTTTAGGGATGGTCCTCAGAAATTTAGTTATCATGCTTCCTGGCCTGTGACCTTGAAAAGGTCACTTAAACTTAAAAGCATATTTCCGTATCTGCCTTGAGGAGAAAGACAGGCCGTTAACATTTGCTGACTGCCTACCGAGTGTCAGGCCCTGTGCTGTCTCTTTGGCCTGGGTAATCTTATTTAATCATGAAGGCATTCATGTGAGGTTGGTTTGAGCCCATTTTGCAGAATGGCACACTGAGCCCCAGAGAGATGATAAACTTCTCTGAGGTCAGTTAGCTCTAAGAATTCTAGCCTGGATCTGTCCAATTGCAAAAGTTTCTTTGCTTTTTGACAACTACACACTGCCTTTTCACTGTTTAAAAATTATCAAATAAAATGAGAAGAAGTATTTCTTCATATTGCTACAAATATGATGGGGGATAATTCATACATGAGTGTTTACCTCCCGACACACAATGGGCACTCAGGAGTAATCCCTCCCTCTCCAATACTCTTGTCAAATCCTTTCTATGACTCATGTGCCCGTGTTTTCATCACCCTGGTTATCCGAGGGGAGATTCTTGCCTGTGTCTGCTGTGTCTCCTGCTTTGGCTGAGAGGCTGGGAGGCTTTCCTGCAGATGGAGGGTTCAAGGGCATCCTTGTTCCGAAGCGCTGAATGTCCCTCTTGTGAAATATTCTGGTCATTTCATTTCATCCATGAATATATTCCAGTGGTGGGACCGAGAGAATTGTATTAATTACATTTGAAATTTAGGTCACGATGTGCATTATGTAATGAGAAGGCTTAAGGAGAAAATTAAAATATTGTTGAAGGGTTATCTCACTGCTTCCCCTCCTTTTTTCATTCAAGTATTTTCTAGATTCTCAGGTCATCTTGGTCAATCACCACGAGAGGTTTTGAGGCTCCCTTTCAACATCTTGTGTCTGCTTGACCTTCTAGGGAGAAAAAACTCACTCCCGTTTGATGTAGTCATTTTCAGAAATGGACAAACTGTTACGCTTTTCTCTTTTTTTAATTTTTTTTTATTGAGGTGTAGTTGATTTACAATATTAATTTCAGGTGTATAGTAAAGTGATTCAGTTGTATATATACATACATATATATGTGTATTTTTTTTCTTTACAGATTCTTTTCCATTATATGTTATTACAAGAAATTGAATATAGTTCCTTGTGCTCTACAGTAGGTCTTTGTTGTTTACCTATTTTATACATAGTAACATGTGTCTGTTAATCCCCAACCCCTGATTTATCTCTCTCCACCCTTTCCCCTTTGGTAACCATAGTTTGTTTTCTATGTCCCTGAATCTGTTTTTGGTTTGTAAATAGAATTTGTATTTATTTTTTAGTTTCCACATATAAGTGATATTATATGATATTTGTCTTTCTCTGTCTGATTTACTTCACTTAATATGGTAATCTCTAGGTCCATCCATGTTGCTGCAAATACATTATTTCATTCTTTTTATGGCAGAGTAATATTCCATTATGTATGTACAGATACCACATCCTCTTTATCCAGTCATCTGTCGATAGACATTTAGGTTGCTTCCATGTCTTGGCTATTGTAACTAGTGCTGCTATGAACACTGGGGTGCATGTGCCTTTTCGAATTATAGTTTCCTCCAGATATATGCCCAGGAGTATTGAATAGAAGGCCTTTCTCAGTGCCTTCAGCCGTTTGCCTAACTTTCCACCACATTTGACGTGTTCATTCAGCAAATAGGCTCTCTAGCACCTGCTGTGTCCTGGTGATCGTGCCAGCCCCAGAGGATGCCACAGAGAGATACAGGACACCAACAGAGGAGCTCTGAACTGATACTGTCTGGTGCAGAGGCAGACAGTCAACAAGCAAATATAATTTTGGAGTGTATATGAGGAGTATAAAACAGGATGATGGGGAAGAACGTGATGAAAGGAGAGCGGGTGGGCTGATGTGGCGGCGGGGAAAGCCAGCATTTGAAATAAAATCTGACAAGAGAGAGCCAGCCTCAGAAAGCCTGGGGCCAGCATCCTGGAAAGAGAGAGTTGCAAATGCCAGGCCCCAGAGCTGGCATGAGCTTGGTGTGTTCAAAAGAACAGAAAGGTCAGGGCTTGGCTTAAAGGAGCAGCTGAGGCGGGCAGGGCGGGCGGGTCCCATCCTAGGTTCCTCCGAAGGCCTGGAAAGGAGTTTGGATTTAATCCCGAGTGCAAGGGACCTCCACCTGGAAAAGCCTGTGCCCTCTCCTGTGTACTCCCCATGCCTGGCACGTGGTCAGCACCTTCGCAGAGGGGCCCAAGGAAGCCTGCTGCTGCTGATGGGAAAGACTCTCAAATTCTTGACACTCAGGGCTTGGCTTATCATGGCAGGATGAAGAAAATGGTCTCCCTGATAAAAGGGACTGAACAGAGAGGGGCTGGATCTCTCTGTGGGACCTTTTAATCCATCTCCAAAGGGAGGGACAAGGTTCATTTTATGCTCCAGCCAGTCTGTTCCCTTCTGAGGAATCTTGTTCCTCATCAAAGAATCAGTGCCCAGCGTGAAGGTTCACCAGGACCAGAGACTCGCACCAAGGAGCCAGCACCTGCATGTAGACTAACTGGGTACTTCCCCCCGGGGAAAGGAGCAGCGAGCTCCCTGACTTTGCCTGTTCAGACTGAGTTTGAATCCTAGTTCATCTGTAACTTTGTGGACAAACCACTTAATGTCTGTGAGCCTCACTTCGCTGTAATGATATCAGTTCTCTTGAGGACCTGCGGTCAGCATCACAGGGGTCCGGTGTGCAGAGCTGCCAGCCCAGCGTCTGCTCAGTAGCAGGTGTGGCAGGTGGTAGCCATCTTCATTGTTTTTGGGAGGAATGTGGCCCCGGGCTCCAGGTGCTCCTGAACCATCTGTGTCTGTTCCCGTGTTGGCTCAGGGCTCCAGACTTCCAGAAGATTCCCTTAGCATTGCCTAGTTTACTTCTGGAAGGAGACAAATCAATTTATCTTTATGCTGCTTACAAGTTCAAACTTGTCTTCCTGGTCTTTTTCTTGTTTGGGAAGCTCCTATTTTGTGAGCAGGGTAAGAGGTCTCACTATTAAGAGAGTACTTTCCACAGTCAAAGAGCTTTCAAGTAAGAAATGCAGCTCTTCCCAGTGTTGTCCATCTCTGTGCTCTGTGCTCTGTTCACCTCAGTTGCCAACAGCCACCTGTGGCCTTGAGATGTGCTGTAAAAGTAAATATATACACCCTGGAGTTTGAAGACGTAAAACACAAAGAAATGAAAAATATCCCCTTGATTATATATAGTGATGGTGTGTTGGAGTGATGACATTTTGGATACACTGGGTTACGTAAGTCAAATATTTCTTTCTAATGGGGCTCCTGGAAAATGTACCAGTACATAGGTGGGTCATTTTAACATCTCTAATAAAAGCAATAATAAGATATGACCTGTCATAGGATGAGCTATGACTAAGTGTCAGGGACATAAATAGCAGTTACTATCACCTTTGAGACGGGCTGCTGATACCTTCCTGAGCATCTCTCGGTCGCCTGTGGAGATCTGAGTTTTTCTGAGAATGTGGTAAAGCTGTGTGCTATACTTTTATTTACACAACTCATCTGCTGCAGTGACTCTGATGGGGAAGGTGCTGTGGTTGGCATGATGGAGGGGAGCAGGTACTGGGGAATTCATCTCCTCGCTTAGCCAAAATGCTAGGGATGTAGCATGCATTCAATAAATATTTGTGTAATAAACGAAAAAAGCGCATATGTGATTCCCGTTGCTTTTCTGTTGGACAGCACTGGTAACTCATCTCATTTAAGTCCTAAAGTAACCAGTTGAGGCAGGTGGAATCACTACCACGTCACAGATGAGAAACTGAGGCTAAGAGAGGTTAAGTCACTTCGATGAAAGTCAAAACTAGAGTCAGGATCCCTGTGTAATTCCTTTAGACCCTCCTCCTGAGCAGAACAAATGAAGGATTTTGACTCCGTTCTGTATGTGTTTGCCTTGTGTATCCACTGATTCTGGAGTTGGTGGCTGGGGCTTGCCACTGCTGGGATTTTGGGGGGAATTCTTCTTCAGGACCCCTAAAACGTTACCATGATTTTATGCTAAGATCACGTGCCAAGGAGATGGCAGTACTCGCAGAGAGAGTACCAAACTGGGATGCAGGAGTCACACCCTCTAGGCGCCAATTTTCCATGTGACCTTGGGCCCGTCGCCTCAGGGCCTCCTTACCCATAGATGAAAAGCAGGGACTTAATAGCACCCTTCTGCTCTGATGCTCACCACTCCATTGTCAAGATCAGCGTGGCCCAGATGTCCTGGCTTACAGATTCACCTGAGCTTGGACATCTTTCCTTTTCTGAGAGTGTTACTTAAAGGCACAGAAATTCTGACTGTGCCACTGAGACACACACTGTCACCCTACAGCAGGAGGCACTTGGTTCTCAGTGGCCACTATGTGTGTGTGATACATTTTATATATATATTTAGATGTACAAATATATGTGTGTGTATATACATAATATATATGTATATATATACATCAAACTTAGCTAAATTTTTCATACATAAGACACATATACATATACAGCTTCAACTAAATTTTTTTCCATATACCTCAAATATTTTTTAAGTGTAATGTAGAAGTATTAGAACAAGTAAATATACACTTTCAGAAACTATACGTAAATGAGGAGCTTTTAAGGTACTAACTACACAGGCTTTTTTGTTTGTTTTTTGTTTTGCTTTTGTAAAGAACAAACTGTATTTAGTTTCTTCTCCCCACTGTCTGCTGGTAATTCTCCTTTAGGAAGAAGAGCTCAGATGTGCACTGGACTCACCACGATGCCTCATAAAAGAGTAGAGAGAGCAGGAATGGTCAGACAATATCAAGTTCAGATCTGGGCTCCAACTCTGTCCCTCAGGCATTGCATGATTGGGTTGCTTCCTGAGTCTGGACGCAGAGCTGTGATGTGGGGATAACACTGCCCACCACTAAGAGTACAGCTGTCCAGCGTGGAGAAGCTACCCTCGCTCCCTCCACCCCGCCCCCTGCGCAGGCCACACCTGCACACGCACACCGGCATACGTGTGCATTCGATGCACAGACACAAGCCCCCGAGTGCACATGCACCCACGCATACCCCAGACATGTAAAGGCAAGCACAGTTGGTCTATCGGGTCGACCCACATGGGCTGTTGAAAAGGAAATGGAATTTCACTGAGACGCACTAAAACGTTCAGTTGACTAAAGCAAATGGTCCCTTAAATTGAGCTCATCCAGTCAGTATGACCAGCCTTGAACCTATCTTGTTTGGCCAGCCCTCTTTAAACTTTTTTTTTTCGTTTTTTCCCTGAATAACATGTCAGGTGATTTTGCAAGTTCCATTTCCAGTGTTCGGTGATGTTCTGAAGGTTTCCAGCTTTTCCATTGCTTGGTCGTTTATGTACATCTTTCCAACCAGCTCATACAGTTAGATCTGAGGGAGGTGGAGCAAGTGGTCTGATCATAAACACGGAAGCCCTGAGTGTTGTTCTTCGTTTGTATATTTTAGACACGTTTTAAACTAAAAAGGGTATTTTAAACTTGGCATAAAGAAGATGATGGGCCCTCTTGATAGAGAACATTTGTCTGGCTCTGCAAATCCCACAGTCCCCAAACTGGGCCCGTCTCCAGCTCTTCCTGAACGGTGTTTAGACAGAGATTACTTAAAAGAGACTTTCCAATCTCCTCTTTCCGGGAGAGGGTCAAACACAGAGTGCTGCTTATCAGCCCCCTAAAAACATCAACCATGGCTCGTTTGCCTTTGGGGACTCCATGCCAACTAGCCCAGAAGGGCCTGCATCCACGGGGGACTTTCATGCCTAAATGTGATGAATCTCAGACGGGTAAAGAGGAGAAGGAACGAAGGAGGCAGTTCATGGGAAGAGCCCTGCATGTAGAGTATTAAATGTGGGCCTTGAATTTTGAAATGGACTAAATTTTTGTGTCCTTGGGGAAGACTCTCGTCCAAAACTGTCCTGCCTTCCTCGCTTACCCATCCTTGTTATGCTGACGATCCACCAAGCCGACTGCAAGACCACTTTATAAACAGTAAAACTTCACATGCATGGAGGTGTTTTTGTTCTTTCTGGTACCCTCATCACTGGCCCCTCTGCCGGGGGCTGGCAGCTAGTAGTTATTTCACGGATGTTGGCTGAGGTCCAAAAGACCTGCTCAACTGTTTCCTTTATCGCCCGGGTTGGCAAACTGTGACTGCAGGCCAAACCTGGCCTTGCTTTTGTGCCCACAGAGCACTGCACATGTAAATGTTTGAAAAAGAATCGAAAGAAGAGTAATAGTTAATGACCCGTGGAAATTATATGACGTCCAAATGTCAGTGTCCATCGATAAAGTTTTACTGGGACACAACCACAGCCATTCGTCTGTGCATTTTCTCTGGGTGCTTTAGAGCCAAACAGCATAGTTGGAGTTGCCATAGATACTGCATGTCCCCAGAAGCCTAAAACATTTATTATCTTGCCTTCTACAGAAACTGCCACTCCTGCTTCACAGGACAGAGACACAGAACACCCCAAGGTGGTGAACAACCATGCCCAAGACAGCAGAGTGGGCAGCTTGACTAAGCCGAGCGTTTATTCGGGGTTAATAATTTCCCCTTTGTTTCCTAGTAATCGGAGGCCTGCGACACCCATGTGTCACTGATCTGGAAGCACCCCCCCGCGGCAGCGCTTCATGATCCAGCGGCGCCCGGCCCAGTGAAGCCACCGTGGTGTCCAGCATGGCCGCGCTGCTCCTGGGCGCGGTGATGCTGGCGGTCCAGCTCCAGCCAGTGCCTTCCCGCCCCGCCGTGTCCGGGGCGGAGCCGGGCCAGCAGGAGCTCGTGGGGAAAGCAGCCACCCTCCAGGGCGAGGTCCCGGAGGGCGCGGCCCCCAACGGCTCCGCCCAGCAGCTCCCGCAGACCATCATCATCGGCGTGCGCAAGGGCGGCACCCGCGCGCTGCTGGAGATGCTCAGCCTGCACCCCGACGTGGCGGCCGCGGAGAACGAGGTGCACTTCTTCGACTGGGAGGAGCATTACAGCCAAGGCCTGGGCTGGTACCTCCGCCAGATGCCCTTCTCCTCCCCGCACCAGCTCACGGTGGAGAAGACCCCCGCGTACTTCACGTCGCCCCAAGTGCCTGAGCGGGTGCACAGCATGAACCCGTCCATCCGGCTGCTGCTCATCCTGCGGGACCCGTCGGAGCGCGTGCTGTCCGACTACACCCAAGTGTTCTACAACCACGTGCAGAAGCACAAGCCCTACCCGTCCATCGAGGAGTTCCTGGTGCGCGACGGCCGGCTCAACGTGGACTACAAGGCGCTCAACCGCAGCCTGTACCACGTGCACATGCACAACTGGCTGCGCTTCTTCCCGCTGCGCCGCATCCACATCGTCGACGGCGACCGCCTCATCAGGGACCCTTTCCCCGAGATCCAGAAGGTCGAGCGGTTCCTGAAGCTGTCGCCGCAGATCAACGCCTCGAACTTCTACTTTAACAAAACCAAGGGCTTTTACTGCCTGCGGGACGGCGGCCGGGACCGCTGCTTACACGAGTCCAAAGGCCGGGCGCACCCCCAGGTCGACCCCAAACTCCTCAATAAACTGCACGAGTATTTCCACGAGCCAAATAAGAAATTCTTCGAGCTTGTCGGCAGAACATTTGACTGGCACTGATTTGCAATAAGCTAGGCTCGGAACATTTCCTGTTGTAAGTTCTGATGTACATCTGGGGAGGGGGGAAACAAAGAATTTTAAAAGGGCGTTTAAGCTATAATTTATTTGTAAAATCCATAAATTACTTCTGTACAGTATTAGATTCACAACTGCCATATATACTAGTTATATTTTTCTACTTGTTAAATCGAGGGCATTTTGTATTGTTTTTCATGGATGTTAACATTGTGTAATATGTCTCTATATGAAGGAACTAAAATATTTCACTGCTAAAAAAAAAATCTGGAGATGCTCCCTTTTTTTTGATGGTAATTAACTTGCCCCCAACTCAAAATAGCTTGTCTGTGTTCACTTAGGGAGCAATCTATAGAACAATCTATATTCCTTTGTTACTCAAAAAAAAAAAATGTTTTTCACAGCTATTGTGTAATTTTCTCCTCTCCTTTCTTCATTGCCTTTTAAATTTTTAATCCCTCGCTGTGGTCATCAGATTTGTTTTTTACTTGCATTGTGAGATTAATCTTCCCTGAGGTCCCCTCTTATTCTTGGGAGATGCCAGTTTCACCCATTCCCAACTTCAGCAGGTACCTGAGTGTGGATTTTAATACCGTGTAAACTCAAAGTGGACAAAGCAATTAAGGCTGGGAAAGTGTTAATAACTAACAAAAGTCTTGCCTTAAAGAAGGCTTACACTTACATCTGATTGCAGCCATCGGTGAAACTCCCAACAGTGGTTACCAGCCTTCAGAATGGTCTCCGGGCTGCCAGCTGGCAGTGGGTCTCTGGAAAGCCACAGAGAATAGAAAAGAGGAATTGCAAACTCTATGTATGTCCCCATCTTGTAGATTCTTTGAAAAGCTGACTAAAGGGGTAACCATTTGCTTGAGTTGAGAGTCTATTAATCTAACCCCTGAAAGATTAATATGCATGTATAGCCATATATTCCATACACTTTGAGACATAAGCTTGGATATGTTTAAAAATCAACTCCGAATTTGGAGTCCTGAAGGTGAAAAGACGTTTAAACTCCCAAGGGTTAAAATGGAAAAGAGAAAAATGCAAAGCAGGGTGTAGAGGACACGCAATGCCTCGCACCTGCTCCAAGAGGCGAGGGGAGAGGCCTGGTTTCAGTTTCACTTCTGCCTCGAGCAACTAGGTTGTTGGAAGTGGTCACAGAAGCCCCTCGGAGCCTCAGTTTTTTCATGCATTCTCCATTCTGCCAGCCTTTTACAGAATTAAATAAACTGGGAGTTCTTCTTATTGTGAATGCAAAATATATTCATGACAGTAAAACCAAAAATATAGGCAAGCAAAATAAACCCTTTTCCTGACATAGTTTACACTTAAGGCAGAGGAGTGAAATGGGCCTCATATATGAGGACTCATTGAAATTTCCCCAAGCCACTCCAGGAAGTAGGGGTTATCTTGGCAAGTTCAAAGAGGAAGAAATAGGCACAAAGAGGGTAAGGAATTTGCCCAAGTTCGCATCCACTGTGAGCCAGGGCTCAGAGCTCACTTAGAGCCAAAGCACAGGTCTTTTGTATTTTCTGTTTTTTCTACCTGACTCTTTCTAAACTCAAAAGGAGCAAGGGTGAGGCTGAGGGTTTCTCAGAAGTGCTCTGTGGGAGGTGAGTCCCCTTGGTTGGATTCCAGCAGCTGCAGCAGGCTTGACCTTAGCCTGGCCCGTGCCTGGCCTTGCCCAGACAGCAGAGAGAATGCCTTCTTCAACCCTCTTTGAGGTTGTCAATAAACACCCAACTTCCCCGAGGGTGTGGCAGAAATAAAGCAGGCGTCCAGCAGGGTATTTCGCAGCCTGCAAAGCACATCCCCCCGTTACACATCATTGGCTCTTGTTTTTATCACCCCCACTTAAGAATAAAAAAATGGGAGGCCCCAAAAGGGGAAATCGAGTTATTACAGATGCCCAGGAATTTGGAGACTGAGTGGAGACCCTGATATGAATTTTCTGATTCCTAAGAAGATGCTCTTTGCAAAGCACTTATGAATGCCTGTACCTAACAGGATGGAGGGCTTGAAGCCCACCTTGTCGGGGCAAGAGGTGGTGGGTAGGGGTGGAAAAGGGGAGGACCAAGCACTGGAGACATGATCGAGCTGCTGCGGCTGACCCAGCTGATAACAGGGAACGATCCACTTTAAATATCAGTAGGTATACATTCAGTCATTGTTGGTTTTGGGGGTGTGGGTCTTGACTGAAAATGTGTTCATGGAGGTCCACCATGGGCAATGGGGCAGAGGGGTCCTAGTGGCTATTTCTGTTCATCTACTTAGGGTACCACCTGAGCCAGCCATTTGGAAGGTACAAGCAGTGTGAAGCTATTGCTCCAGACAGAGCACTGAGGTCTCCCCCAGGCACTGTCAGGTGCCGGGAGATCCTGCAGTAGACCAGGGCCCGCCTTCACGGACGCCCAGAGACAATGGCTCCGGAGCCAGATGGGCACCTGATCCCTCTCCAAACATGCCTGACACTAAGTCTATTTACAATGAGAGAATGATGTTGATGGGAAGTAGTGAGGTTGCCGCCCTGACTGGCCCAGGCTCAGGGGCTGCCTGGGGGCCTTTGGGTGATGACCTTCCAGAGAGGAAGCTGGGAGCAGCTGAGCAGAGCCTCAGCTATGCATGTGGAGTCTTCACCTCACTGGATGCTTATGAGTCAGGACAGCCCCCTCCCTTCCTCCGGGGATCAGATAGTGCTGAAATCCTGTTAATGCTACTTGGTTATCAGCTCACAGCTTGAAAATTTGCTACTTTAGCAAAAATGGTGATGTGTCTCTGAGCACCAGTGCCTTGCTCTCTCTCCCCCGGGAGACTGTGCTCAGCGGGAGAGAGATGAGGGCAGAAGGGACCAACCCTCGGGGTGCCTGCTGCTTACAGGGTTGGGATCAGAGGTCGCTGCCAAGAGTTCCAGTATTCACTAAAATTGTATTTTTCTTTTGAGCCCCTACTATGTGCTTAGCATGGTATTAAGCCCTCAAGAGTGTGAAAGAGAATGTTACTGCAGGAACAAATAGCCATTAGCTAGTCTGTGTTTAAATTTAAAACAACAACAATAGAATATGGAAGGAATAGGGAGGCTGTTCTGTGTTTAAATTTAAAAAAAAAAAAAAAGGAAGGGCTTGAAAAGCAGAGGAAATGGCCTTTAGCTCCACCTGTGTGCAGCTGGCCAGTGCTGTGTGTTTGGTACTTTCTCATTTAATACAAGAACATCCCTGAGAGAAATCATCTGGCCCCCTTACAGAGAAGAGGAAACTGGGGCATGAGAACTGCACCTCCCCTCACTGTTTTAGAAGAAAGGGGGAGGGGTCATCATGCATTGTCGACAATCAAGGTGAGAGATGACAGGCACCTTCTGCCATACCATTGCTCAGGAGGCACAAGAGATGAGGCATCTTCCCAAAGGTCTTGGGGAAGAGCTGTGACCCGAATCACTTAACCTGTGAGCCACACGACCCTGTTCTCTCCACAGGAGGGCTTCTTGGAGGAATTGCCAGGGAGCTGGGGCACAGGAGGCAGTGGATGTAACCAGAGCAGGGCACTCTGGACCAGGGCAGCTTGAGGAATCAAGACATCCATCATCCCTGGGTGATGGGGAGGCAGAGGGCGGCAGGAAGAAGCAGGCAAGAGACTTGTCTACAGGGCATGGAGATGGGTTAAACACACTGAAAACTCACTCTGGGTCAGACACTGTGGCCGTGACATCCACTTTTCCAAGTGGTGGAAGCTTACTTAGCAGGCACCGCTGTGTCTCTGTCTCCTGTGCAGATGTATCTGTCATATAAAAATAACTACCACTTATCGCATACCCGCGACGTGCTTGGGATTTTAAATATATCGCTTCTAATCTACGTGACAATTCTGGGACATAGGAAATGGCATAGCACTAATTTTACAGAAGAGGAAACTCAAAGTCAGAGACTAAAGGGCTTGCCCACGATGCCAGAGCCGTTGACTGCTACAACCAGAATTTAGTGTCCAATGTCCACGCTCCGCTATTTTTCAGTCTATGCAATTGTGGAGCAGGGGAGGATGAAACAAAGCGCAGGTGTGTGTCAGGCAGCTCCTGGGAAAGTGATGGGCTTGTAGAATGCCAGGATGCACAGAGAGGTGTATCAGATCGTCTTCAAGCAAAGAGGGGCTGGGATTTGATACAAAGGGCACATGATAAAGCCCATTCCTTCCTGGCAGACGTTCATTTAGGAAGTCTGAGCTTAAGCTAAAGATCAGAGCAGAACAAAGGAGCTCTCCAAATGGCAGACAAGGGGTGAGGACCAAAGCTACAGACTCTTCTGACTGAGATGCTTGACTGCAGTATTTTCATGTAAGACATGGCCTCGGTCCTTCAGGTCACCCTGATACCAAGATCTTCACTCCATTTTCCCCAGCTTTCCCAGTTAGGTAACCAGAGAGGAAAAAAAAAAAACAGAACCAGAAGACAGGTACAAATCCCAACTCTACCAATTATTGACCATGTGGTCTTAGGTTCCAATTCTCACAACCTGTTCCCTTCTTGGTATAAATGGGCTGTCACTGACTTAACTCTTTTTTGGGGAGAATTCAATGAGATAAAGTAAAACTAAACTCTGTGGGTATGGGGCTTGGTGGTTAAGAGCATTCAGGACTTCGAGAAATAGACCCAGACTGGTTTTGAAACAGTCAGAGGCACCCATGGCCTTGGTTTCCTCATCCACTTCCCAGTTTCGGGACTGGAGCCCTGGCTGCTGGTGCCCCATCCAGGTTCTGTGTACCAGGGAAGTGCTCCCATCCCCGTCACCAGAGGAGCTGGCTGCTGATTGCTCACTCTGTACTGTTTCCTGGAGCATTTCTCTTAGCTGTCAGGAGCCACCTTACCTGGAGGTACCTGGGAAGTTATGTCCGCCCCGCTTTCCTGCTTCCCTAGGGGTTGCCTGTGACTAAGGACGGACCGATGTGCGGCAAGAAGTCAAGCTGTCGGGTAGCAGCCCGGCCCCCTGGTCTCCGGGCAGGACAGCCTCAATGGTACAGCTCATGCTCCAGAACTCCTCCTTGGATCGGGTTGAGGCTAGACTTCTCCTGAAATTACACTTCTGCTTAATTTCTTCCATTTTATACCATGTTCCACGTGGCCTTATTCATGACTTCTGTAATCCCACTCTTAGTGAATGACTTGCCCCAGAATACGGGAATCCCCAACTCAGGCTTTGCTTCTAGGGCATCCAATCTAAGACAGTAAACTTGCCTAAATGTCTTACTCTGTTTGTATTTCACATGAATAATAATGACCAGCTCACAGAGTTACAGTAATTTTTCCAGTTAAATAACAGACCATAGGGAATGATTCCATTTTATTCTCTGACACATACAAGTGCTAAATACAAGAAGAGACACTATTGTTACCAAGGAGTAGTCTCGTCCTTGGCTTATCTGACTACCGATGTAGTGTCAATGCATCAACGTCAAACTCCACCTTCAGGAGAGCATCCTGGTTCCCACAAATGAGGGTATCACTCCATCTTACTTGTGCTACAGGATGTTGCCTGTCTATTGCTTGATAAGTATTTCACTTAGAGCTAGTGCACGAATGTCTCCTCCTCTTGACCGCAACACCCTGGCACCTGGGACAGTGCCTAGCACACAGTAGACAGGAAGTTCTTGTTTTGTGGATTGAATTGTAATTCTAGCCTGGCTGTCAGTCTGAAGTGAAAACCCCGTACCACATCCCAGCCTCGTGATCTGACTGACCTCCTGGGAACACCTCTTCTGGGCCAGGCACGGACAGCACTTCACAGTATACTGTCTTAGTTAATCCTTACAAAAGCTGGGAGGAAATAATTAATCCAAGCTCATTGGTTTTTCTTACCGTCATATCCTCAGCAAATAGAACAGTGCTTGAGACAGGAATTACAAATATTTATTAACTAAGTGAATCATCCTAATGCCCAAGCCCTTTCCACTGTGCCACACTATACCGCTGCTTCCTGAAACTGCACTAGGGGAGAATCCAGTACTCTCCAGGGAAACCCATTACATCTTCAAATTGGCCACTGACATTCACACTTCCTGTAACTAAATCTCTATTCCCCTAGCTTCCTCCAGTGGATATGAGTGTCGTGAAGAACAAGTCTCAGACCACTTTCTCATGTCGACATACTGCAAAGAATACTGCCCTTCGATTCTGAAGAGCAGGGAGATTTTTCACAGCTATGTGACCTTGGGCAATTTCTCTAACTTCTGAACTTCTGGTACTTTTCTGCAAAACAGGATGAATGATGTCTTCTTCACAGAGATTCTGTGGGCATTGCATGGTTAGTGGCCAATGCACAAATATAAGAGATCGTATTTGTATAAAACCTCTTCTAAGATGGAAAAGTAATTCAGTTCTTATGACCAGTGACATCCCCTACAGAGGGTAATGAGATAATGGCTGAATACTAACTAAAAGCTGGGTGTGTAATTATCTCATTTAATCTTCACATCAACCTCTGAGACAGGTACTACTATTAACCTCATTTTATGGATGGATGGGGGATCCAAGGCACAGAGATATTAAGTAATTTTCCCAGTCACATGGCTAGTAAATAGCAGAGCCAGACTTGTTCCCTGGGTTGCCTGTCTTCATGGCTAACATATCTCACCTCCAGGCTTCCCTGCCTTTCTGTACAACAGAGAATCCTTTCCCCAACATACCTGCCCATGAAGAGTGTAGAGCACCAAGAAGGAAAAAAATAGATATTAGGAATTTATGATAAATATCAGCAAAAAAGACATAGTAGTCAGAAGTCGAGAATGTCCCCTTCCAAGATTCCCAGCCCCGGTGCACACATTCTATGTAATTTTCTCCTCTTGAATGTGGGCAGGACTTGTAAATAAGATGGGATATTTACTCTGCAGAACAGGTTACATTATATGGCAAGGTTGTTGGGATGTGACTCTGTTACATTATCTAAGACTCCAACTTAGCAGCTGGAGAGACAAATTCTCCTACTGGTTTTGAAGAAATCACCTGCCATGTGAGAGGCTTAGGAGTGGGGGAACATAGCAAGGGACTGTAGTGGCCAGCAATACTCAAAGTGTCCCCAGCCAACAATGAGCAAGAAAACAAAGGTGGAATTCCTCCAGTAGCAAAGAACTCAGATTTTCCAACAACCTGTGAGCTTGGAAGAGGGCCCCAAGCTCCAGATGAGAATGCTTCTGGCTGAGATCTTGACTCCTGCCTCATGGAAACTGAGATGTATGTTGATTTAAGCTGCTAGGTTTGTAGTAACTTGTTATGTAATAAGAAACTAACACAAAGACTTAAATCTACTTTCTAGCCATTTTTCTCAGCTTAAACTCACTTTACTCTCTCTTAAAAACAAACAAAATGCATGACTTTTTGCTGCCCAAGGAATACATGTCCACTGTAGGAAAACTAGATCCTTCACAGAAGATTTTTCAGAAATAATCACTGTCAACATTTTGGTTCGTATTGTTCCAGATTTTTCCAACACATGAATGTGTGTGTATGTATGTGTCTTAAAAATAAATTACATCTTTTTTGAAACCCACTCAACAGCCTCAAGATAAATATCAGCTGATACCTATCCACTGATAGAATTGAAAGGGGTCTTAGAAGTCATTTAAGCTAATTTTCTTGTTTTATGATAAAAAAGTTTGCACGCCCTGGAGGAGCTAAATCACTGTCAGTGCTCATGTAGTCAGCTACAGCCTAATGCAGGTGAGAACTCAGAGCTACTTCCTAACACCTTCAACACTGTATGTATGATGTCTAATCACTTGTCTAACTCCCCGCCGTCCCCAGGTGAAGCCAGTGCCTCACACAGGGTTTTGCAGGTAGCAGATACCCAGTTGTTAGTGGCTGATTAAAGCTATAGTCCTCATTTAGCAATGTTTTGGTGCAATGGGAAAAACAATAAAAGCTAGGTAGACCTGATACTCCAGTTACTCACAGCTGTGTAACAAACTACCCCAAAATTTAGTGGCCTAATGCAGCAAGGTATTATCCCTTATAGTTCCGTGGGTGGGTTGGGAACAGGTGAGTTCTTTCTTGAGCGCTCACCCAGTTGCAGTCAGATGGTGGTTAGGACTGAAGTTACCTGAAGGCTGGGCTTGACTGGGAATCCAAGATGGCTTCTTTAATTACATATTTGATGCCTCAGTTGGAATGACTGCAATTCTTGGGGGCTGGCTGGACATCATCCTCTCTTTCTCTCTCTCTCTCTCTCTCTGTCTCTCCATGTGGCCAACTTGGGCTTCCTTACAATTTGGCAGACTTCCGGTCATTGGTGGAACTTCTTTTATGATAGCCGACTTTCCCCAGAGTGAGTGTTTCAAGAGAGTGAAGCCAAAGTTGCAAGTGTTACGTAGTGAAACTACCCCCACAGGGTACTGTTTCACTAGGGCCAGCCCAGATTCAGTGGGCAGGACTCCACAGGAGGTGAATAACAGGAGGTGTGGTTCCCTGGGGGACCTCTTTGGAGACGAGCTGCCATACTTGGTTGTTCCTTGACAATAAAATGGGCAGAACACCTACTTAATGGATTTTTGGTCATATTTTAAAGGGAGATTAATAAAGGTGTGAGCTTTCATGGACCTTAGAGTCCATTATACAAATGTAAGTTATTATTTTGAGTCCTCGATCCTCCTATGTAATTTCAACCATTTTGACCTAAGGCATTTGCCTATTTTCGGTCCAGTCTTTTGATGGTATGTGACGGTGATTAAGTGATTTTGCATAAATCATCTGTTGCGTAAGTAGAGTGGAGGCACATACACTGTGTTGCTTATGCTGTATTTTATTATAGCCCCATCAAACCGTATGAGAAAGAGAAACACTTAGAACAGACTGTGGACTGGAATCAGCTGGGAAAACTCTGTCCTCTATGTAGGCAGACCTACAGGACCTCTTAGATAATTTGTCAAACACAAAAGAAAGCTGCAGAGACATTTAACACTGCGTGTTAGAAGCTGTGCACAGCATTCAGGAGAGAATGCATGGCCAACTCCATTTCTACTTCCTTTAATTTGGAAGTTCTATCTTTAGTAGCAATCTTACATTTTCCACACAATTAAACACCGTACTAGTTCTGATTTGCACTCCAAGTACCCAACTCAGCTGTGAAGCACTTCTTTCCCTTCTATTTATCTGTTTACCTGCTTCTTAGTAAGAAAACTAGGTTTCAAATCTTGATATTAATTGTGGGTAATGCTGGACAAATGTGATTAACTATTTTAAGGATCAGTTTGCTTCCATGTTAAATAGGAATATGATTTTATTTAAGGATTGTGCATCTTAAAGGCTGCTGTGCACACAGCCAAGCACATAGTAGGCATTCAACACATGTGAATTCATTGTTCTTTTAATACACTTTCTGTGTCTCCCACCAAAGGGTCTGTGAATAAAGAACTGACTGCTGGAAATAGAACAACACCCTTCAGGTACCACTGCTCATTATGAACATCAAGGTCAACACATCCAAAATCAGTGAGATCTTCTTGTGCCTCTAATTATAAACATAAATCCAGGCCATTGACAAACAAACACAACTTTTCAGACAGTTCTCTAGGTCATAAAGTTCTATTTGTTTTTTCTGAAATATTCAAATAATGAAGAAGATGCATTTGAATGGCCTCACTGCCTCTTTCTTCTCTACACATGACAGATACAAATTAAAGCTAATTTAGAAAGAAACATTTCCTTTCACTAAATAGTTTGGAAATTTACCTGTTTTGGTAGGGAAGGCACCTAACAATTTCCCAAGGACATAAAATGACTATTTTTCTATTAGCTGTCATTTATTTCATTTGTACCAATATCACTCCTTTAAATTCAGTTTCCCTCCTCTCTCAATGTACAATGACCTGCTTAATTCTCAACCCCCATGCCCCAGACTCGGGGGTATGGCAACTTTGAAAAAGAGACATGAAAGTGTTTTAAATTTCAAAGGATATTTTTAGCCATGCCTATCTGTTTATTAAAATTCAGTCTGCCTCTCATTCACAGTCACTAAATGGTAGAAGCAACTCAAGTGTTTGTATACAGATAATTAGATAAACAAATGCGATCTAACCATACGATGAAATGTTACCCAGCCATGAAAAGGAATGAAGTTTTGATGTATGCTACAACATGGATGAACCTGAAAGCTTTATGCTGATTGAAATAAACCAGGCACAAAAGAGCAAATATTGAATGATTTCATCAAATGGGCAAATTCATGGAGACAGAAGGTAAATTAGAGGTTATCAAGGGGCTGGAGAGGGAGGAGCAAATAAACAATTATTATTAAATAAGTACAGAGTTTCTGCTGGGGTAATTACAAAGTTTTGGAAATAGTGGTCATTGATGTACAATTCGAATGTAATTAATGCTCCTAAACTGTACACTTAAAAATGGTTAAAATGTCAAATTATGTTATATTTCTTACCACAGACACAAAAATACGCATATACATAAGAAAAGACATAAATCCAATCTTAGGCTCTATGGTAACTTTTTACTTCACTGCAAGCAGGGTCAGTCATGTTCCTGACTCACTTGCGGTCTATGCAAAAGCACTTCCACAGAAGTGCTCGCTCTGGGTGACTTCACTGCATGAACATTCCAGTTTCCAACTGCTGCATTATTTATCAGTTTACAGATGGGAAATAAGCATGCTATTTAATGTAAAGTAGCCTAATTGCACTCACTTTTTGTGTGCCTAACTGGTGACTTAGCTTCAAACCAAATAAATCATTCATAGTTAGAATTTCAGCTACTGCACACAGTTTTCAATGTCTTCCATCCTGGGAAGTACATTGTTGGCTCTCCAAATCATGTTGTTCCCAATCTACCTGCAAAATGCTCAGCCTCACAACCTCATGGGGTGTGATCATCAGTCAGAACTCACCAGGATGGACATTCACCCACGGCTCTGTCAGTTCTGGTTGACAAAATTTCCCATCACGAGTTGAGCTTAGCTGACCAAACGACTGGAAATAAAAGATAAAAAAAAAAAAAGATTAGCTCCTTAGTAAACAAAAGCAGATGATATACATAATGTCTCTTTAAAAAAAAAACAGAAAGAACAAATAAATAAGGGGGACCTTAAACTATATTTTTTGTTGACAACCATGCGGCACGTAGGCAAACTGATTGAAAGTGTAACACTGTCTCATGTAACAATTCCCTCTAGACAGCAAGCGAAAAAAAGTGATATAATTGGACACGAGTTTGCTCTGTATTTAACTTTCTACGTGTATTTTCCATATACATGTATGGTTTACAAATACGTTAGTCTTATGCAGAGAGAGAAGTTTACACCTTAGGGTTTAGTTTGGTTCCTACAAAATTCAGTAGTTTAAAAGCAGTCTTGGACATGGGGCCATTTCTCCTAAGAGAAGCTTGTGAGTATAGGCTATCAAAGGAAAATATATATATATGACCATGAGAGGCAAAAACACGATATGCTTTACTGAGTGCTGCTTGGATGGGGAGGGGTGAGAGGGGACTGTCTGCATAGCATGAGACCACCCAGAGGCTTAGGGCAAGGGGTCCACCACTCAGAAGGGGAGAAAAGCCAGAGAACTCTTGGGGGAGACGGGGGGCCGAAAGGGGCTGAAGTGTCCAGGGAACATGACCAGCAGCATAGCTGGGAGTCCCCGGGTCAGAGAACTCCGACGGGCCACCACTGCTTGGGGACTCGTAACTACGAGGCCCTCCCTTATGAGTGGTTAGCAGTTTCTGGGTGAGGTTACCCAGAGTACAAAAACCAGGGAGGCTCCAAATGACTCAAAATCTGTTTGTTTGAGCTTCGTTTAAAATAATTGGGTGAGCGGAAGTTTAAGTTTGGGGCCAGCAGGCTTTTGAGCTAACAGGTCTCAGCCTGCCAGGAAGAAATAAACAACCTAGAAACCAATACACGAAAATCCTCTTTGGCTTATTTTAATAACAATAAGGACCCAGAGTGTCTGCCTTGTAGAGGAGTGGTTGTTCACCTACAGGTGGGTTTTGGTTAACCCAGAAGGTCCACCAAGGTGCTTGTGTTTGTTTCCTATGGAAGCTCTAATGAATTACCATAAACTTAACTAATGGCTGAAGACAATACAGATTTATTATCTCAAAGCTCTGGAACTCAGAAGCCCAAAATCAGACTCAGTGAGCTAAAGTCAAAGTGCTGGCAAGGGTCTGTTCCCTCTGGAGGTTCGAGGAGAAAATCCCTTTCGTTGTCTTTTCCAGCTCCTAGAAACTGTCTCCATTCCATGGTGAGCAGGACCCCGTCCCACCTTTTTCAGGTCTGCCCTCTGCTACCCTCGTATGAGGGCCCTTGTGATGTGATGACATTGGGTCCACCCCGATAACCCAGGACAGTCTCCTTATCTCAAGATGTTTACCTTAATCGCATCCACGAAGTCCCTCTGCCACATAATATGACATATTCAAGGGTTCCGGAGGATTAGGACGTGGACATCTTTGGGGACCATTATTCGTTAAACACAGGGCTCTGGACCAGAGCTCTGATGTGCTCCAAGATGCCGAGTCTTGGTCTTGGAAGAGCCTAGGGTTGAGGACACAAGATAAAAGGAAGATCAACAAACTCCTTTCAAGCAGCCCCTCAGGCACACCCAGGGGCCTCTGGAAGGGAGTGCAGCTGTTTAAGAAGTGGAGGTGGTGAGGATGGAAATTTTGGTTTTAACAGCTCTGAGGTTTAAGTTTCTTTCTGCCTTCCAACCTTAAGGGCCGTTTGAAGTTTGTGATTTGTCCCTGTCGTCAGCTGTGGAAAGTGAGAATCAGAGACAACCAATAACTTCCTCAAAGACACACAGCTACATAGCTAGACAGGGACAGAGTCTATCTGATCCCCAGCTCCGTGTTCTATACACTTCATCTATTCAGGGCAGCACATGCTTCCTGATTAGTGACCAGAAGGAAGAGTGAAGGATTGCAAAGACCTCAGTTATGTACAAGGTCTCTCTCTGCACCATGGATACCACCACGCACTCCATGTAAATTAGATGCTAGGATGTCTAAATCACTAGGGTTTAGATACCTGAAAGTGTGAATCACCTCAGTGTTTATGAAAGAAGAAGGAGGAGGAGGGAGAGGAGGAAGAAAAACGAGAGTAACAAAGTAGGGAGCTTGATGGACTGTTTGTGCACATCAGTGTCTCACCCTGGCCTGCAATTCTGCACTTGATGTTTATCATCCTAGAGGGATTTCTCAACAGTTTCTTGTTGAGGATTCCTACGCAATCCTCAGTGGAGAGCCAAGATTCTCCTCCCAGCTGGGCATCTCCCTCCCATTCACTGCAGTCCCCCTAATGCCTTTCCAGACCCCAGCATCTCTGGCTGGTGGCCAGGAGCTCGAACAAGCACAGTTCTCTCAGTACAAGATAGCAAGTACCTCTATACCAATGGGTGGGTGGCTAGATTCTCCAGTTCCAATTTGGGTGAGAAAATCCCAGAGCGAGTCTTTCTCTCACCTAACCTGTTGTTTATCTAGACAACAGGGGGTTGCAAAAAGTGCTACACAAAGTTTTAGTTCATCTGTTTGCTGGCTCTGTGAATTTAGACAAATATCTTTACCTCTCTGAGACTCAGATTTCCTTCTCTGAAAAAGGTCATAGAACTAGATGATCTCTAAGTTCCTGGAAAGTTCTAAAATGTTGTAACTTCTCCTAGTTATGGAAAAGAACAAAGTTTTGTCTTCTCTCCTTATCTTCCTTCATTTCCTTTTTTTTTCTTTTTCTTTATTTTCTTCTCCTTTTTCTTTGTGCCAAGATTTTAAGTAACAATCTGCTCTGCCTGAAATTAGGACTTTAAATTTTTGAAATTGTCCTGGGTAGAAGCCAAAAAAAAAAAAAAACCTTCTTAAAAGCTGTAACCATTTTGTTATGCTCTTAGACAAGGAAACTGAAGGATTCCTTTGCTGCCTTCATCCTGAGAACCTCTATGTACAGATCTTATTCCTCGAAAAGTCGTTCTTCCATCCTGGCAGGATTTAGCGACAAGAGTTCAGCATGGATTTGGAAATGCAAACTTATTTTCTGTTCCACATGTCACATTGGTCAGTCACTGGTGTGGTGTGAATGACTAAGTCAGAACTGTCTTGGTCTAGAGATGGGGTCTGGCAAGGGACTAGTGAAAGGAAATGGATTCAGAATGTTCTGCAAATCACACCTCATCATTGTAGAAATGGAGGTGATGTTTGAAAGTTTGTTTTCTGAGACTTGCATGCAGAAGAGGGGATGTGAAAGAGGGTAGCTAAAGGAGCTGCTTTCATGGGAGAGTTTGTGGAATTCCGAGTGGAGCAGAGTTTCCTTAGGGTCCAGTGAAAAAGGTAGCTCCATATGGGGGAGTGAGCCAGTGTCCACAACCCAGCACTTTCCGCCCCAGCCAAACAGACAGTGGGTGTCAAGCTTTGAGATTCAGGGGTCTTGCTATTGTAGAAACCTTACATTGTATGACACAACTTAAGCTTAACCAGACAAACAATGCACAGGGCAGTGACAATGAGCTGATAATTGTGAGCACATAATATACTCCTTTTGGGGATCCAAGAAAGAATTGGAAGATACTGAGAAGAAATGGGACCCTGTAATTAAGGCAGGAGGGTTCGATGGCACCGTCATTTGGATTATATGTAAATACCTTACTTGGACATAGGGTTAATATCTTCGATACATTCTGTCTCCTTGAAACGTGGCAATGATTCCTAAAAGGAGAGGACACTGAGGCTGGAGTTTGATCCAGGACTGTCTCATGCTACAGCCAACTTTCCCCATCATGCAACACAGAATCTGTCTCCCCTTTTCTCTGCTCTCACCCTTGTCTTCATGTGCATCATTTTAATATATGCCTAATCATATCACATTATGTATTTTACTATCACTACACGAGAGACAATGGACCTTTCCTGTTGAAGACCTTGGCATGTTCATAGCATATAAAACAACAACAACTGATGTTTGCAGTGCTTCGTGCTTGGTTCCAATGCCATGGGGGCTGATAGAATTGAGAAGGTTTCAAATGTGGAGGGATTTGTTGTTTCTTTGGCACTCTCATACTTCAAATAACTCCACGTTTTTAAATATCACACTCGTCATATACTATAGACAGTCATTAACAAGCATGAATGTTTCCGAGGTTTACATACATGGCAGTAAATAAAGGGATGGGAACATCTATGCAGAAAGCAGGTGGATGGCATCGGGAGCTCCATTTCCCTGGCTGGCTGGCATTTGCGTGGAGTTCACGTTTTCTGTGTTGGCTGTGATCTCATAGTGGAGTTAGTCCTACCTTACATGCCTTGACGGCTTCCCGTTGATGGAAGATAGGTTTGCTTTTTGGTTTTTAAATGTGGCATTCAAAGCCTTTTGTAGGATTGTTCCAATTTACTTTCCTGCCCTCTTTCTCTGCTCCTCTATATACTTGGCCACATTTTAAGACACAAGAGTGCCAGGCACACTAGCCTAGATTCCCAAACAGGACTCAATTTTTTATACCTCTTTGCCTTGCTTAAAACATGGTCCTCCCTTTGCTACCCAGCAGTGGCCCCCATGGTGTTCACAGCCCTGCTGATACACCACCTCTTAGATTTAAATTCCCCTGGTCCTCACTGGTGGAAGGACTTAGCACCTCCACGGCATCCCCAAAGCAGTTTATAAAAATACCACCTGCGGGACAGGCCTGACCATTCAGGGTCATGGTCACTCATGGGCCCGAGTCCCCAACCAGGCACAAAGCCCGTCAGTATGCCTGTGTCACCTTGTCTCCCTTGCACCTCACACAGCACTGGCCTCATACCAGGTGCTCAAGAAAGGTTTGTTGAAGGAATATTTAAGTAGTTAGTAGGCAGTTGATAGATATTGGTGTTCCCCCACATGCCTTCGTTTAGCATTTTCTTTCTCCACATTGAGAGGATGACTTACTTTTGAATCCAGGGGCATTTCAAGGGCAGGGCAGAGGGAGAATTCCGCCCTCGATGTTCACACCAAGGGGCACATTGTATATCCAGAGTTTAAAAGCAGTCATGAAAAGCAGGTTTGCTTCTTATCACTGCCGTGCACTGGTGATGTTAAATGATGTTGGTGATAAAATATTCCTCCTCCTGCCTCCCATGATTTCCTCCCTTATGCAGAATGCATCTGCCCATGTCCTGCCATAGGGCTTCCTCCCAGGGTTCATTTGTCGATTCATTCATTTATCTATTTGGCAAATATTTATACAGCTACTATATATGGCAGACATCAGTCCACAATGATGAACAAGAAAGAGGTGTTCCTTTTCTCTTGGAGCTTGAAATCTAGCTGAAGAGACAGAAAATGAAATGAGCACACGCACACGGGGGTGGTAATTGCTTTGAGGACAACATCCCGCGATGATGTGATGGTGATGACAGATGTGTGTCTTTAGACAGGGCTGCCAGTGACAGGAGAGTGGGCTGAAGCAAGAGAGCTGAGATCTGAGGGATGAGAAGGGGTCAGACATGTGGAGGGTGGGGAAGAGGGCTCTCAGCAGAGAGAAGGCCAAGCGTGCAGCCCTGAGGTGGGAAAATACATTATTTGGCGATACATGAAAGTTCCCAGTGAGGACCATGGGGATGATTTTCCTGCAGTCTCCCAGATTTCTTCGGCTCAGCTGTACTCTACATACACTCCTGGCTGTTTAATCCGGGCACAGAGTAAAGCCTGGCAAAGAAATAGGGTATGTTTTGTCCCAGTGCAATTTCTCTTTGGCAAATTCTTATGGGTGGTACAGCTGGGCACGTGAACCCAGGCAGAGGGTCCAGCATCTCCTCTCTTGGGCATCATCTCTTGCTCTCCATCACATGGAGACTAACAAATGATGTTGGTCCAATAGCTCCCTTCCCCTCTAGGCTGTATTGCATCCCTGGAGTTTTGGATCATATTCTTTGGCTCCATTTGATCACAGAGCTCTCTGACACCATCTCATCTGGCATCTGAATCCAGCAGATAAAATGCTAATACTCAGAGAGACTGAGTTACTTACTTGTGGTCACACCGCTATTCAATGGCAATGCTTAAGCTAATAGAGGCGGTATCCTCTCTTAAGGACGAAGCAGATGTGGAACACTGTGAAAGGCATTTTGCATAGACTGCCTTTTCTCAACCGTCCCAGATGTTAGAAAGAAGGAAATGAGGGGAGGGAACTTAAGTGGCTGTTTACTGAGATTATAAGAGGAAAATATCTCTCCTTTTTGCCTCTCATATTATTTCTAGATGCTTATGCCTTTCAAAATACCCAGGCCCACTTTCCATAGACACTTTTGGGGACCCTCAGTGGTCGATGTCAAATTATGCTTGAATTTGTTGCAAGAATCAGACCCGTCTACATAATACGTGGTGTGGTGGGCTACACTTCAAAACTTGACACCCCGAGTCTCTGAGTCAGTAACCCTTTGTGTAGGTGGCCCAGCGTTGGCCCAGACCCCAAACAGGCCAGAGAGGGTGGAGCTGGGACGGCAGCAGGACCCGCACCGATAACCTCCAGTCACCTGTGAGCTGGACATTCTCCTTCTGTGGCTCCTGTGCTATTCAGTCTCTTCGTTTTGGAAAGTGAGAAACTGAGGGGCTGTGCGGCCACCTTTAAGAAACGTGTGTGCCGATTAAGGAAGACTTTATATCGAGGCCCACCCGCAGTTCTAGGAGCAGCAGGGAAAAATGCATCCTCCCCAAAGCCAAAATAATTACTAAGCAAAATACAGGTAATTGCTCAGACCCTCCAGGAATATTTTTAAATTAATTGTAGTAAAAGTGAATGACTATTTCCCCTCTCAAATCCATAAATATTTAAATATATATAATGTGTATGTATGTAATGTTTAGCACTGATAAAGATCTAATGATAAATTAGGACATGCTCATATAACCTCAAGTTCAAATGTCGAAAACATTCCAGAGAGCAATTAAACAATGCGTATCAAGGTCCTCAATAATGAGCAGAGTCTTTTGCTAACTAATTCTGTTGTGGAAAGTCTCTTTCAAGGAAATAACAGTGCCTGAAGTAAAGAGTGATGAACAAAGATTGCACCGAAGTGATGTTATAATGGTGTTATTGTAAAAGCGATTTTGAAAGCAACCAAGTTGTCTGTTGACATACATATTCTATTTTTCTACCAATCTAAAAACGTATTTATTAGAAAACATATAAAATGAGAGATCTTGCTTGACTATTTTACAAACATCAGTCTACCTGGCATAAATCTGAAACAAATCTTGGTGTGAAGAAAATACTCTAACCGTTACATTTTCCAAGCCTCTGGGCCAGTCATCATTTGTGTAACTGATTCAACATTAGCCAAGACCAGGAGCAGCACAGAAGAGGTTGGGATTGAAACATTAGCAGGGTTTGCATCGATGACAGTGTCTTGCTTGCCAAGATGTGGTTGTACTGAAATTCTTGCATGTTCCATGAAAATATGGGAAAACATTATCATGTTAAATAGAAAACACAGGATAAAAGTAAATTTATGATTACAGTATGTAAAAAAATGCTCTTCTGGACAGTAGGAGGACTATAAATTATTCAGAAACCTGTTAACTGGGTGGTTTGTGTGGTGAGGTTGTAGATTTCTTTCTTTCTGCATTTTTCCTTTTTTCTCCATTTCTCCCCACCCCCTGACTTTTACTGGTCTCTTAAACTGAAAATATATAACAACATTAAAGGCGTACAGTATAACTTCAGAGGAAGCATTTACACACTCAATGGGGGGCATATTAAATGCTATGATATTTTATTCAACACAGAACATCTAGCGTCACAAAGGAATGCGCACAGGGAATATGTTTTCCTAAGAGATGGCGAAGACTGGAAATGTAAGTAGACTGTGAAAAGACTTGGACGTTGTTTGAATGGAAGGTATACAAAGGATTGCTGAATTCAGCAGGAAATTTAAGAAAACTACTTAGCTTTCGAATTTTGTTTTCTATGAAATTCTTTCAAAATCTTTGGCACAAAAGCCTCAGACTGAAAGTGACAGAGTCCAGATTTTTAGGTTTCTATTAAAATCTGCCTTGTAGACTTGAAGAACTTTTACCTGGAAAGATAGATGTGGCCCTTTCTGTTTGACTGCAGGGGATGGAGTCAGGCGTCCCATCATGTCGGGCACCAATGAGGAACAGATGGCGAACTCACATCGGGGTAATCTGAGATGGACTTATCAGTGGAACTGATGACAAAGGAATGGGTGACCTGCAAACGAACCACAAAGGGAAATGTGAGAGGCTAGTCAAAGAGCAGCACGAGGTGTCATCAGCACCCGCTAGCTTGGGAGAAGCAGTGACTCCAGTCAGGGACTCGCCTGCCTGTCGCATCCTCAGGTCAGGACTCAAGGAAAGAAGAAAACCTGACTTCACTCACTCATCAACGTCCTGCTGGATGTTGACTAAATCCAACTGGAAATAAGAATACAGCCCCCAGAGACCACCCCCGTGGAGAAAAGCACAGGGTGGAGGAGAATGGAAAGTGGATCTAAAGTCAGATGGAAAGTAGCCTGAACGCAGCCCCAGGAAGGAACAGCCAACCACGTACAGGAGCATGTTTTCCATCATTGCTGTTGGCGACAAGAGGCTGGAGGATCATTTATTTGGGAAATCCAAGCAGAGCATGGTGTTTGGACCAGATGGCTCAACATTTTCCATTTAATTCTGAGGCGTTCTCATTCCAAGGTACCTCAACTGAACTAGACACATATAAATACTCAGTGCAGCTGCAGTTGTGTTTCATGGTCACAGCCTCAAGTCAGGAGTACAGAGTTATTCATCCCTTTTACAGAGCAATCACCTGTTTGAGCATCCACACTGATGATCCTTGGAAGACTTCTACAAAGCAATAAAATCAATGATATATTTAATTGAAGGGTGGGTGTTGACAATGAACAAACACAACCCGGGAAGGATATATAATTAGAACTCTTCACATTTGTCACCCAAAGACCTGGGTGTCTGACAAGAACATTTTAATAAGAGCTGATGAATATCAAGTGTTCACCACATACCAGGCACTGAGCCATGTGTTTTATATGAACTCAATGAATCCTGCCAAGGGTTGTTTGGACTGTGCATTGTCGTTGGTATCCTCTTATCTATGCCCAGAAGTAGCCAGACAAATGTACCACGCAGCTCTCTTCCTGGAGGAAGCATAATTTGATGGTCCCAGCTGCTAGCCCCTTTGCCTTCATTACCACGCTTTCCCTTGGGCGACCCCCAGCCCAATGATAGGGCACTCCGCTCCCATGCCAGGCAGAGGCAAGGCTCCTCTAATGAGTGACTGCCTCGAGAACACCTTGTAGCCTGGCCAAAACTTTCTTGAAAGTGCACTGCAGCCAAAGATGCTCCCCACTCAAATCTTCTTCCTCCCTTTTCCTTTCACAGACATCCACGCAGGCTGTGAAAGGCCCTTCCTACCCCTGCTTTCCCCCTGCTGTTGACAGGGCTGCGTTCCCCTCCCTGTTCCCAATCTCTCTTCCATGTGAGGGCACAGTGAGAACGTGGCCATCTGAGATCCAGGAGGCAGGTGCTCACCAGAAATTCAATTGCCTGGGATCTTGGACTTCTCAGCCTCCAGACTGTGAGACAATAAATGTCTGTTCTTTATGCCTCCCAGTCTGTGGTGTTTTGTTATGGCAAATCTACTAACCTACTCCCTCAATAAATGTCTTACCTGTGCAGTTCCCGTCTTGGCATCTGGTTCTCAGCAGACCCAAACTAATGCTCACACCGTCCAGGTGTTTGCCTAAGGACAGATCTAGGATGGGCCCGAACCCAGGCGGCTGGACTCAAGGGCCTGCCTGTTCACTGATTAAGCTGCCTGCCTCGGGAGTAGCTGACTAGTTTAACTTGCCCAGGGGCCTTTTTTGGAACACCGTCTATCTTCATTTAAACAAAGCATTTCTGCTTTCTTTATTTGTTTCGCCTGCCTTGAGGTCAGACATCTGCTGAATCTGATCTGAGACTTCTGCACTCGAGGAAAACAGCTCCGGTGCTTTCTTTCCTTCCTCGTGATGGAGGAGAGCTCAGATCCCCCTTCACTCTCATTCTCTGAGGCAACTTAGACAGATGTGAGTGTGACGGGTGCCAGCATCTCCCAGCTGTGAAACCTCAGACACACTGGCTACCCTGAGGCTTTGTTTAATTATATGGGAAAAAAATGAGACTGTCCATGCCTAACTCATGGTCACCTGGAGGACTTAGTGAGTCAACATTGAAGGACCTAGGTCACCAGCTGATCCACAAGGCTATTTATAAACAATGTATTCCACCCCGATTTGGACCCATCTTTTGATTTATTCAAATTGATTGCTCTTGAATCTATTGCACAAAAGTGTACAAAATATTACCCTTTGCAATACCCCTCTCCTCATGAGATCGCTCATGAGTACTCCTGGGACATTCCACTTAGAAGCTCTGTCCAGACTGGACACGTCTCCTTCTATTTCTGGGAACCAAGAGAAAACTTTTGGATCTCCCAGCTTGGTTATCTCCTCCCCAGAATTTCTTATGAACTTGACAATCAAGTTCATACTAGCGCCTGAGTTACTGTCACAGCCTAGGTCAGAAGTGGCTTTTTCCAAGGGAAAAAGTGAGTCAGGGAGGCCAGTCTTTCTCATGACCATCTGACCTTCAGCAAAGAGGAGTCTGCTTTTAACTATTTCTAATCACTCTTTACCTGAACTCATCTTAAAAACTTCAAAAAAACCCAATCCTGAAGCCATTTTGAACACTGAAAGCGAGAAGCAGTGTGCTATCCTGGAAATAGAATTAGCTTGATCATCGGCAAGAGTCTGGCTCTGCTGCTAATGAGCTCCATTACTTTAGACAAGTTCCTTGTTTGTTTTTCACAACTGGAACATTAGAATAACGCTCCCTTTCTTGAGATTTATTCTTGTGAAGATTAAATGAAATTAGGGGCACGGAGTGCCTCGTTGCTGACCTGCAGAAGCACCTAAGTCAATGGTCACTGAGATTGTGCATGTCTGAGCTTAATATTTCCATTAATTGGGTACCCACAGCGTCTTTTCTCTTTCAAAATTGCTAAGTGTTCAAAGCTCTTCTGGGTTTTTGAGAACGTCTAATAAAGAATTTCCACTGTTTTTTATTTCCAAGATAGTCTAGGATGGCTTGTTAGAGCTTGAATGTCCCAGTCATGATGCATATAGTTAATAGATGCTGTTATGGGTTTTTTTTTCTTTTGATTTTTTATTTTAAATGAAAAGAATTAGTAATTATCTCCATCAAATATAAGTTCTGTTGAGAAATCACGTTTTAGGTCCCACGCAGTACTCCTTTGGCTGTGTTTATTTCCTTGCCAATCTGGTCTTTAAAAGGCTCCTTTGGAATACACGAGGACACCGGGAGAGTCCCAGCAGACTTCCCCTCAGGCTTTATCTGCACTGTGAAATACAGGCAGCAGGCGCTGTTCCCTGTTCCTGTAAGTCGGGAAGAATTATACTATTCTCTGAGGAACAATGCACCTTACTGAGTTACCTTCTTAAAAGGGATTTTGTTGACTAAGGCATCATTTCTAAAAATCTTTAATATTTTTTGTTCTCTAGCTCACCTCAACGTGCCTCTCTGAAGGACAAGCTCTGATGCTGACAAGTACGTGTACATACATGCACGTAATGTGCCCTGATTCCTTCATTGTACGAAACTTTCAGGGCTTCTTGGCCCCTGAGCAGGTGTTGCATCACAGCAAGGTGGGGTGCGAAGTTTCTGCGTTCTTGTGATAATGGCGGCTTTCATGAACCATCAGTTTGTGTTAATGGCTTCTATACACATTGCAGCAGGCCACCTTAGACATTCTTTCCACATGCGTCTTCAGTTAAAAAATCAACTAAAAGGTAAATAAAATTTTATTTTAGGCTCCTGAGAAGAATCTGTAAGCCTTGCCTTTGATTTTGTGATACACCAGCTCCCGAAAGGGCCCCAGGACATCCTGTAAGCACAAGATGTGTCCCGGGGTCCGAGCTCCGTCTGCTCAGGGCGGGACAGGTGCCTGCAGCCTCAGCGCCCGAGTCCAGCGGGAGTCAGCAGAGCAGAAGTGATCCTGGGCTCCTGGCTCCATCGCTTCTTAGCTCTTTGAACTTAGACAAGTTACTTAAATTCTCCGTGCCCCAACTGCCTCTTTGTAAAATGAGAACATACCGCCTGTTGCAGCGGCTTGCTGCGAGGACTAAGCAGGGTATTGCGTGTGAGTTGCCTGACCCCTAATAAGCCCTCAACAAACATGACGTATCGTCACTGCTGTTCTCTCACCCCCCGCCAGGCGGTCCATGACACCGAGCCAAAGCCCGCCCGCTCTGCTCCTAGCCTGCCCCTGCTCTTGCGCACAGCACTATGACCGACACGCTGGCTCAGGCAGCTCGGGGCCGTGCTAAGCCCCCCCCACTCCTTAATGACTTTGGAAATTTGTTTCCTCTGCAACTTACTCTTCTCATCTGTAAAAGGGGTATCATACCATCATTAGCAGTGGTGTAAAGGTTACATGAGCTAATTCGTGTTACGCATTTAAAAAAAAATCCCCCAGCAGCATTGATACTCAATAAATGATATCAAAATGAGTGCAAAACTGAGTTAATATCCAGCTTTAAACCAACAGTATATAGTGGGTCTGATCTTTTAAGAATCCCACCTTTGTGTCCACCTCCTGATGGTCATTCTTTCATTCCTACAACAGTGTCAACTTACTAATTCACTCACTAGCATTGTGTTTTGTTACTGTTTTGATTTTTCCTTTTAGTACAAAGCAGACCATTATTCTGAAAAGCAGAGCGCTCACTTCTTTGGAGGGTGGAGGCACAGAGCAGGCGTCCCTGCTCTGCTTCTTACTGCTTGCCAGACAACGTCAGAATGCAGAGAGGGGCACTAAATACATCGCTACGCCAAAAAGTGAAACCATGCTAAATAAATATTCATAAAGTGCAGTTTAGGAAATGAATGTCTGTGCTGAGTGAATATGCATAAAATAAAACCTCATTGAGCAGGTACAGCATTTAACCAAGTTATAAAATTCATTAACCTGTAAGTACGTTCATCCATTAACAAATGAATCAGCTTTCCCTACTTTAGAAATGAATTCCTAACTGAATGGCTTATTATACTGCGCCTTCCTCATTGAGGACTGTTAACACAGGGGCAGTGAGCGTGGAGGGGAGGAAGGCACAACTAGGGTGTCTTCCTTTCTGGTTTAACTGCCCTGAAGGTGTACCACGTCTTCAGCTAAGCCCCTTCTGTAAATTGTACAGCAGGGAAAGGACTCGGCATTTTTTGTTTTTGCTGTTTTTCATGTTTTTGACATTTACTAAAAGTCAACGTGCATACCCCATTTCATCTTCATAGGCAAGGCAGGACTCATTAACCCATTTCAGCTGGAGCTGCCGTGGACAGGGCTCCAGGCTACAAGTTCATCTCAGTGCAGGGACGTGACCAGGGGCTGCCCGGTTGGAAAGCCTGGACTTTCGCTCACACCCTGCCAAGCGTCAATATTAACATTGGTAACAGCCTTACCCGGAGGATGCGAGCCAGACTGGAGAACAAATCCCTCCTGCAGGCTTTTGCCTCTGTTCGCAGACTTGCTGCCCAGACCTGCCGCCAGTGATACTGTTCTTGGCAATCTGAGTGGCCTCCCCTCCTGGGCAGGTCGGCTCTAACTGTAGCCCTCAGCGAAGCGCTGCTATGAATGCAGCTTTATGACACTGGAACACTCAACATTCATGTGAAGGGAAATCCAGGGGCCTTTTTCCTTAATACTGGCTGGAATCAATCAGGTTCATTTTCTCTAAGAGAAACAACGCAAGCATTTAACGAAAGTTACAGTGATTGCGGGCCATGGAAATTCAGCGATCTGTGTCAGACATGGGTGTTCTCGCCCCTCATTTCCTCCGAGGTCAGGAAACTGAAGCTCTCTCTTATTACTTTTATTGGCCAGTTCCAGTAGCTTGGAAGAAAAGAGTACTTCAACAGCGTGTAAAGCTGAAATGACAGCTGTTATGGGTCGAAGTGTGATCCCCGAAGGGCACTTGTCGAAGTCCTGATGCCCAGTACCTCCAGACGTGACCTTGTTTGCAAAAGGGGTCTTTACACAGGTAGTCGGGTTAAAGTGTGGCCATTAGCTGAGCCCTAATGCAGTATGACTGGTGTCCCAGTACAAAGGAGGACCCTTGACACACATGGAGAGAAGACAGTGTAGAGACGAAGGGAGAAGGCGATCCCGTGAGTCTGCTCCATAACAAGGTGCCGCTGGCTGGAAGGCTTAGAAAACAGAAGTGTGTTTTCTCACAGCTCTGTTTCAGAAGTCAGGGATCAAAATGTCAGCTGGATGGATTTCTCCCAAGGCCTCTCTCCTTGGCTTTTCGAAGGCTGTCTTCTTCCTGTGTCTGCATACGCTCTCCCCACGGGTGTCTGGGTCCGACTCTCCTCTTTCAGTCATGTTACTGGAACTGGGCCCACCCATCGACCCCATTTAACTTAATCACCTCTTTAGAAACCCTATCTCCAAACACAGTCGTATTCTGGGGGTTAGGGCTTCAACACAGGAATTTGTTCAACACCATTGACCCCCAAACCACATCTGTCTACAAGCCCAAGAGAGAGGTTTGCTGCCAGACACTTCCCTTCCAGCCAACAGGAGGAACCGACCCTGCCAACGCTTTGATCTTGGACTTCGAGCCTTGAGACCTATGAGACAATGAAAGGGCTTTGTGGTACTTTGACAGAAGCCACAGAAAACTCAGACAGTGATGTATCGTTGAAGTGCCTGGCTGGAGTCTTAAATCACTAAGTGTAAAGTTCTAGAGATCATACTGAGTTACAGAAAAATAATGTGGCCTATTTTGCACCTGAGTTTATGTCTTGTAAAAGAGTTGTTCCTGTCTTGTATTCTTTAATTCTAGTCTCTCTTCAGGTCACTCTATTGGGTTTTGAGTATTTTATAAATTCTTTAATTTTGGTGGGGGAAAAAATCCATCACTTTAGTGTAATAAGTGTCCTGGGTAAAATTGATAGGGATTCAAAATTTACAAGAAAAAAAAAAGGGTTAAAAAATAAGGATTCTCATAAAGGCTGCAAAACAGAGCACCTTTTCTTCATCCCCTAAAAATGCTTATCCTAAGACAAGGCAATAGTTCCCTCACTCATCTTCCAGTATTTCCTCCCGACTGTCCTGAGTGACAGATCCAGCACTCCACCTCACTCGTGCTTCTCTGCTAAGTCTGGACCAAATTCTGTGCTCCTTGGTTTGTGTTATTGTGTCCCCCCAAATTAATATTTTTCGGTCCTAACCCGCATTCCCCCACGATGTGATCGCACTTGGAGGTAGGGTCTATAAGGAGAAATCAAGTTCAAGTGAGGTCACTGGGGGAGCGCGAGCCAGCATGACTGGTACCCTTATAAAAAAGGAAAATTTGGAGTCACACAGAGACATAGGTAGACGATGATCATCTATAAGCCAAGGAGAGAGGTCTGGAATCGATCCTTCCCCACTGCTGCCACTTTGCTTTTGGACTCCTAGACTCCAGAACTGTGAGACAAAAAAAAAAAAATCCACTGTTTAAGTCCCTCAGTTTGTGGTGCTATTTTTACAGAAGCCCTAGCAAACTAGTACAGCAGGACTCAGGTGTCTTGTCGCAGTCTGCCCTTACCTGCCCTAATCCAGCCTCCTCCTTAACCCCAAGCACCAGGTTTATCCCTCTGCAAACACTGTCTTCTGCCTCCCACTGTCAGCCACTCCCAGCGCAGGGCTTGCCCTGGAGGAGACTTTTAATAAACACACTGGAATGGAATTCACTTGCAAAGAGCGTAGATTGGAGCTAGGAATCTTCAAGAAAGTTTTCTGAATAGCGGCACTGAATAAGGTCATTCTCTGTCCGACACACGGTATCAAAAAACAGCCCTAGGAAAAGTGGACAACATGGTCTTTGCTGTTTGACTTTGCCCTTTACTCCTGGTCAGTCATCCAACAGTGAACAGTTGTAATAGATGATTACAGGGATTATGTTTTACTTCCGGAGACCACAGTGGACTGGAGAAGATGTTCCCTGTGGTACCTTGGAGAACTCGAAGCATGAGACCTTCCTGAGTACACGGTTCACATCACCATTGCACATGATCTTTTGCCCTGTTTTCCAGGCGCTGTGCCTAAATGAGACTGCAGGAGCGAACCTGGTAGGAAAGTCCACACAATGCTTAACTTCCTAATTCTCAGGAAATTTTATTTTCTAGACTGACTCAATTTTTTGGAATTGGTAAAACTTGGCTCATTTAAACTTTTACATTTAGAATGATACAATTCGTGATGGATTCTTTTGTTGCAATGAAGTACATCTTCCTGCGTTCTAAGACGGGAAAAAAAAGCAACTCTTTTCTGAAAAATTATTTTCGTGCCATGAGATCTTGTGGGACCTTCGTATGTACCGTTAAGCTGCATTGGAATGCAGCGGTCCCATAAGGGTACATTTAGGTGAGTTAGCCTTTACCTTTGATTGCTCTGTGGTACAGAGATTGTTTTTTTGGAATTTCTGTTTCATCTTAGAGACAGCTTTTTATAAGGCTCCCATTCTTGGAGCTTTCCTTTTCTAAATAAATCTTTTAAAATCTTTCACTACACAACACTTCATCTCCCTGTTATAAACTTACCTTTCGGGTGTGACAAGAACTGGGGTCTTTACGTTTTGGGTAACAGCATCACCGGATCTATGCCTTTATTTCACGTGGTGTTATCCCTGCGTAGCTGTCTCTAAATTTCTTCTTCTTTTAAGGATACCAGTCATACTGAATTAGAGCCCACCCTAATGACCTCATTTAACTTAACTGCCTCTGAAGAACCTATCTTCAAATATAGTCACATTCTGAGGTGCTGGAGAAGAAGAACTTCAAGATATGAATTTTGGGGATAGAGACAGAGACAATGCAGCTTATGACATCCGGCATTTCCAATGAGCAGCTGCAGCGCTGAGATGAAGTCCCTTGACCTTTCCCTTGTCTCGGTCACCTCATCTGTGAGAGGAAGCAGAGCGTGCGCACCTCTCAGGATGCGTGTGAGAGTTTCTGACCATCTACGGGCAAGTGCTTTTTGAATGTCCAAGTGTTATCCATGGATATTAGGCCAGGGAGGTGCCACCAGACCTCAACAGGACATATGTGTGAGAGCAGAGGGGAGTCGTCAGGGCACCTGCACTTCAAATCCTAATAAGGCACATGAACAGTTTTTGATAAGCCCCTACCATGCGCTGGTATGAGCTAGATAAACTTATGGGGCACTCATGTTTGTGTGGTTCTCTCTGCAAAGGGCTGAGTGAGTTGAGCTGCAAGTATTGACTTGCTCACAATGGACTTGTTCCTTTTATTGACTGAAATTTGAGGAGGAGGCAAATGCATTGGGGGAGTCCTAGCCATAGCCATAGTCACCACCTGCAGGCTGAACTTAGAAATGGAAGAGTCTGGAGCAGAAGCTAAGGGAACTTGTCTCTAGAAGCATGCTGAGGGCCAGAAGTGTGCACCAAACCCATGTGGGCACCGGAGGGTTGTGTAGGTCTGAAGATGTCTCCCTAGCTGGGCAGGACAGCAGGGATGGGCATCGTAGAACCCACACCGGGAGGAGTGGGCACCAGTGACCATGAGCCTGGATGTCAGCAGCTCAGAAATTTCCCAGAAATAATACTGCAGTGGAGTGGGCACGTTAAAGGGAACTGAGGTCCTGTGATTATGCTGGAAAGCTAGGTAGCTAATGCTCATGGGATCTCATCTGTATCTCTGAGCTGCCAAGACTGGAGAGGTTTCACGGTTTTCATTTAATTTCAACCTCATAAAAACCTGTGAGGTTGTTATCTTGCCCCATTTTAAGAATGAGGAGACAGACTCTTCGAATAAGCTATTTGTCTGCCTAAGTATTTCCCAGATAATTCCTGCGTCACCTGCACAGTCTGGGCCACGTGTAGCTGCCACTTGTTCTTATTTTGTACCAGATAGCTTCTTTAAGTTGATTTCCTTTTACTTAGAATTGTCTTGGGAAATCAAAGGCATGCCATAATATATATACTATATATATTTTAAATGGACATCAAAATAAATACTATTAAATTATTTTTTAAAATTAAAAATCATTATTCATTTTTATTTTATAATATATATTTTAACTTAAATATAAACACAGAGAAATATTTAACAATCATAAAAATATTTGCTAAAGTATTATTAAATTATTTAAAAATTTTTTGAAAAGTAGTGAAGATGCTCTGGACAGCCCCTCCTCTGGAGATGTGGAGTCAGCAAAGAAGCTCCTGGGTGTGGGATTGGCTCTACCTGCCATCACCGTCCCCCAGCCCTGACTTCAGTCTCCTTGCTCTTAGCCTTGGCATTTACACAGGCTCCTTTCCTCTCATTTTAACAAAAGATCCCATAATCTCATGCCCTGGCCTATTAACATCTCTTTGCTTTTTAGTGAAACATTTCCTAAGGATTTCCTGGACAGCCAGCCTCTATTTCTTCACATTTCCCTCATCCCTCAATCCAGAGGTGTACCTGGATGCTATCCCCAGCCCTCTCCTTCACGGTCCCTGCATTTTGACATCTATCTTACAGGTGGTCCCGACCCTCGTTGACCTCTCCCACCATAGTCTCCTGTGTAGAGGGCTCCATTTCTTAGCATCCATGCTACGTGACGCAGGGGCTTGTCTCCTCTCTGCCGCCTCCACTGGACCCCAGGCAGAGTGAGGCAGGGAAGACATCTGCTTCTTTCAGCACCCAGGCACCTGGCAGTGAAACCCCGTGGGGGAAGGAACCTTTGATTCTTCCAGATGGAAGACCTAGATTCCCTTCTCTGAGATGGGATCAACGTTGAAACAGAAGCAGTGGACTGCATCACACTTTAAAGTCTCTTAGATCACATCCAAGCTCTGAAATGTTTAGTTGGAAATCTTCAAATGCTCTGTGAAAAGCAAATCCTGATTCTGTGACTCTCCTGAGTAATAAGGAAGTTGATTTCTTCAGTTCTGGAAACACCATGGCTAGGAGCCATGCCTGGGAATCAGACCAACCTGGGTTGTAATTTCAGCCCTACCAAGCAGTAGCCGGTGACCAGGGTCAAGGGGAGTCCTGGCTTCCTCATTCTTTCTTGATGAAAATAACAGCCACCTAGTCAACACTGACATAATACCCACCTGCTATTATTAAGCTAAGAGAAATGAGATTGTGTACAGCCAATTTTGCTCCCATGTGACATACAAGTCCCTAAAAATCATTACACAAAGAACAATCATGCAATAAAAACCACAGGGCTTAAGGGAAAAAAAATGGTTATTGGCCCAGCACAGGAAACCTTCATTACTGACACATTTAAAGGAAAAAAGATAGGGACTTAATAAAAATGGTGGCACCATTTTACACACAGTAAGTCCATAAGAAATAAAATTTACTTCAGTAAATATGGCCCTTGACCTTCAAAAGACCTGAAGTTTAGATATGGTGAGTGATCAGAAAGTGGGAAAGAAAGGTCTGAAGTCAGATGGGAAGTTCTAATGCAGGATGTGGGTGGGAGAGTGGGGGTCAGGGCACACACGATGGGCCAGGGAGCTGCTGGATGTCTGTGGTGTTTTGTGTGCGTCTCACGTACGTCTCTGTTCATGTGGACACAGTTGTCTTTGGTTAGTGTTTCTTGTGGACAGAATTCCACCAAGTAAACACAAAATTGGTGTTAGGGGCAAACTGTTCCCCGACAAATCAATTGTGTTGGAAAACATTTGAGTTATAATAATCAGTATCAGCACGAGCTGTAAATAGAGCACTACCACGTCCCTGACCTGCAGTGAACAGCCGGGAAGCGGTTGCTCTCTTTCCTTTCTTTTTCCCTCTGCTAAAATCTGATCTTGAAGGAGGGCACTGTGTTTTGCTTGCCTTGTGCCCCCAGGGACTGGCACTCACTAGCCAATCAGTACGTGTGGTCAGACGGCAAGAGCAGGGCAGGGCTGCAGTCTCTGGGGAAGGGATGCTGCATTTGACAGGTACTTAATCACAGGGGACAACGCAGGAATTCTGATGCCTCATGGCCCACAAGTTAGAGCAGGTCCAGCTGACCCAGTGCTGGACTTTCAGGTAGAGAGGCAGCATTACTCACAGTGGGAGGTGGAGGACTCCAGAGGGAAGACATAGCCATGTTGTGGCTCCCCTGGGGCAAATGAGAAGTTTCCACAAGGTGACATTGCCACAAATATGGTAAATGACAGATTCAGGTCTTGATCTTGGTCAGAATGGGCTCCAGGTCCATGCTTTTTCCTTTAAGTCACCGCTTACCAATGTCTATGACAAAATCCGTCAAATCTACAAGGTACTACCAGAGTGCAGTGAACTTTCTGCCTGACATTTAACCAGTCATCCTATTTAACCCTCAAAACCAGCATGTTATATAAGAGTATTTTTCTTATTTTACGGATAAAAAAAAATTAGCTCAGAGAAGGAAAGCGACTGGCCCCAGGGTGCACAGGAGGACGTGGAGAGCCAGCTCTGTGCTCCTCACCTAGTGCAGGGCAAGGAGCACGGGCTGCCCGTCCTGCAGGGTGGGGGAGGATGGATGAGGGAGTGGGTAATAAACGCCAGCTCCAGCGGCTCTTGGCGGAGGGCACCAGTGCACACCATCACTCTGCTCCTTCCCTAATAGAAGCATAAATACAGCCCTTCCCTGCAATGAGCCATTTCCTTGGCTCTGCTGACACAATGGGAAATATCCTCAGTGAGAAAATTAAATATTGGTGTCACAGGGACTATTAGAGGAACAAATGGCATCACACACTTCCTCCACCCTCCTCCTGCCGACTCTCCATCTTCTCTCAGGCTGACATGAAGCCCTGTGCAGGGGCCCAGGGGCCCTGCTATGAAAGGAGAGATTTTTGAGATGCTTAGGACTCGGCTTTGCAAGGTAATTCATTAATTCCCTGATTTGACACACTTTTATTTGAAAAGTATGAGGTTTAACCCGGAGTTTATGATTCACATTTTTGAGGTCAAGTCCGGGCTCTGCTTCTGAGTCACTGTGAACTTGAGGAGGTTACTTAATCTCTCTGAGCTCCAGGTGCCTCTGGACCTGTCTCGTCATCTGTGAAATGAAGAGCATTGTCATCACTATAATCATCATCATGAAAATACCTCCTTCACTGGGTTATTCTGAGGATAAACTGTGTCAGCATCCAAAGTCTAGGGCATGGAATATGCAAACACTCAGGAATGAGATTTTATTTTCATTCCTAGGTGGTTCCGGAGCGTGTGCTCAGAGATGTGAGAAACACAGACATCGCCAGGGGTTACTTCTCTTCTCAAGGGGTCCACTGTCTGGCAGACACGGGGACCCATGTGCCTGACTCCCCAGCCTGTATCTCAGAGATTAATCACCTTTTGGAGTGTGAAGGGCCTTTTTAAGAATCTAACTGTTTTGCAACCACCACAGGAACGTGTTTATAAATTTAGTGCCCACGTATTGAAAAAAATATAATAAGGCTGTCATGTATTCATCAAAATGTAAAATGCATCTGGATATTATTCCACAAAACATCATGAATATGCATTTGAAAAAAATATTAGAACTTACAAAGGGCAAGGCAATTTTTGGGGGATGTAGACAATGCATAGTATAAGCATGGGTTCAGGAACTCTTGTGATCACTCTATGCCTCCATTTTCATGGGCTACAGTGGAGAATTATGCCAAAACAAAAAAAAAACAAAAACAAAAAAACAGAAAAACAGTCCCAGAGGGACACTTGCATTCTTTGCCTCTTGAGGAAAAGCTAGACTGATCGTCCCATTTTGTGATGATGAGATGAAATCACATAGGCATGATGTCTCCAAAGCTGCACAGGGATACCCATGGTCTCAAGTACATGCACAGAGGGTTAGTGGGTCATTTAGGAATAGAGGGTGGGGCTGCTCCCCAAATGTAATAGTACTGATCAGTCCCATGGATGGGAAAGAGAACTGTAAAAACTAATGAACTTTGGTAAGATCACCAAAATTTAGCCAGTTAATTTCTGGAATATACAAACAGGTCATACAACTTAATAACAAAAAAGCAAGCAACCCAATCCAAAAATGGGCAGAAGACCTAAACAAGCAATTCTCCAACGAAGACATACAAATGGCCAATAGGCACATGGAAGAATGCTCAATATTACTAATTATCAGAGAAATGCAAATCAAAGCTACAATCCAAATTAGCTATCATTCAGAAGTCCACAAATGGTAAACTCTGGAGAGGGTGTGGAGAAAAGAGAACCCTCCTACACTGCTGGTGGGAATGGATTTTGGTGCAGCCATTATGAAAAACAGTATGGAGATCCCTCAAGAAACTAATAACAGACTTATCATAATCATCCAGCATCCCACCCTTGGGCATATATCTGGAGGGAACTCTAATTCAAAAAGATACATGCACCCCAATATTCATAGCAGCACTATATGCAGTAGCCAAGACATGGAAGCAACCTAAATGTCTATCAACTGATGACTGAGTAAGGAAGTTGTGATACATTTATACAATGGAATACTACTCACCCATAAAAAAGAATAAAATAATGCCATTTGCAGCAACATGGATGGACCTGGGAGATCATCATTCTAAGTGAAGCCAGAAAGAGAAAGAACAATACCATATGTGGAATCGACGAAAAAGAAAAAAAGAGGACACTAATGAGCTCATCTACAAAAGAAATAGACTTGCAGACATACTAAACAATCTTATGGTTACTAGAGATAGGGGGTGGGAAGGAATAAATTTGGGAGTTTGAGATTTGCAAATGTTAGCCATTATATATAAAAATAGATTTAAAAAAAATTCTGTATAGCACAGGGAACCATATTCAATATCTTGTAATGATCTTTAATGAAGAAGAATATGAAAACAAAAATATGTATGCATATGCATTACTGGGAGATTATGCTGTACACCAGAAATTGACACATTGTAACTGACTATACTTCAATTTAAAAAGAAAAGAGAGAAAAGCAAAAAAAAATTAACAAGTCATCTCTCGAGTGAGTGGGGCTTGCTCAGCTCCATTGAGGAAGGAGAAATAATAGCCTGGCAACCCAATTTACACTAGATTTATTAATTTTTGCTTTTACTCTGGCTCAAAAATGTACATATGTGGCAAAGCTGAACATCTAAAGGGTCGCTAAGGTAGAAAGCAGAGCTTTTGGGGTAGGCATGGGAGTATAAAACTCATCTGGAGGTCAAGTTTTAGTTTTCAATCTTGACTGATGCTCAGATGTTTATATGAGGACATAAGGACGTATCTAATGTGGATTCTGATGGTGCAGATTCAACATTCCGGGTGGGGGCTCATGCCACGAAGCAAGAGATCACTTACAAACACCAGACTCTATGTGTTGAAGGTGTTGCTGTCATACCCACCCCAAGCTCTCATTTCTCACTGTGGGCACAAGAATAGCCTCCTAATTGGTTTCAGTTCCATCATCTCCCTTCCCCCGACCCCATGGCCATCTTCCACCATCTATGCAAAAACCAGATGGGGCTTTTAAACTTACCAGATCACACTACTGGGACCTCTGCTGACCTGGCTGCAAAGCCCTCTTTAATCCGAGTCCCACCTTCTCTGACCTGACGTGAACCTCCACCTCCGTTGCTCACTGGTTTTACCTGCAGTACCTCAAAAACCCCAACGTGGGGCACTCTTCTCACCATATGGATTTTAGCTTCAGAGTCATTCCCTGTGAAAGGCCTGTGCTCACCCCGCCTCTCACATGCAGGTGCTGACATAGCCATTTTCTGTCACATCCCTTTATTGTATTGTCTTCCAAGCAGTTGCCACTATCTGAACTTACCCTGTTTATTTACTTGCTAATTTTTGTATTGTCTGTGGACACCCGACTATTAAGAAGGCTCTGTGAGATGCAGAACCTCATCTGTCTTGGTTACAACAAACTCCCAGTGCCTGGAGTGTGGAAGGTAGGCAGTAAACACGTGTTGAATGAATGACTGAATGAGTGAGTGAGTGAAATGACTTAGTAGAGCTACAAGGGTTTGGGATGGTCTGGGGAAATCTGGGAAGCCTTTATAAACGAAGAGAAGCTAGATGCTGGTGGAAACATGAATGGCTCACTATGTAAATGTGTTCAGCTGCTACAGCTGAGTCGGTTTATCTTTGCGACCTCCTTGATTTCTCACAGCCACTACCAGCACAACATCAGCATGGCCATTTCAGATCAAATCAAATCCCAAGGTTATCAGCTAAGGCTATGAAGTGAAGTTGAGAGGACAGGGGTTGAGAGAGGGAAATGGGGTCAATCCCTGCTTTGGGGTGGGTTCCAGGAACTCACAAATTCTCCCCCATCCTTAGCACTGTTGAGTCTTCGCAACGGCCCTGAGAGGTGGTCAACTGAGCAGGGCACAGAGACAAACCCAGCAGGAAGGAGCTGGCACAGGACACGCAGGTGACATTTCTGCTTCTCTCATACTTACCTGAAGGGTTTGTAACATAACTGAGTCACTTTGTGCCTCAGTTTCCTCTTCTGTAAATGAAGAGGAGCGTAATCTCATAGAGTGGAAGTGAGGATTAAGTAAATGAGCGCAGGTAAGGTAGTTAGCACGGCACTTGACACATAGAAAGTGAGCAATTCAAACTTATTACATTATCGTTCAGAGAGTGATGAGACTCACTGAAGGTCGTATATTGAGCAAGTGGCAGAAATATGATTCAAACTCAGATTTGTAAGTCTCTAAAGCTGAGTCTTGCCATTCAGCCATGGGACTGCTCTCCCCCTGGGGACTCAGTTCTGAGAGTCAATTCCATGTAATTTGTACACTTGGACCATTCCTTGCCATTTTCATGTGTGCATGTTTATTTTCCTCAATGGAGCAATAGGCACCTGGAAGGCAAAGACTGCCTATCTGTACTCAGGGCTCACCGTTTGGTAAGTCCCAACACATCTTGTCAGTTCATAGACTTCCACTTAAGCTATGTCTAAAACCATGCACTCTCCTTATTGCCCCAGTGATTCTGAAGGTGAGTTTGCCTCGAAGCCAATTACATTGGTGTCCTCATGTCATACATCATTTAGCCATTTTAGCCATTCAGTTTCTTCATCTTTATAATAAAGAGCTCAGTAAGTCATCCTAGGTCCTCCATGTGGTCTCTAAGCCACTAAATTAATGGCAATTTGTTACAGCAGCAACAGGGAGCTTATACATGGAGTCAGGAATAATAAAAAAAATTCATTTCAGTGACGAGGAAACTAGGTCTCAGAAGGGTTAATTGTCAAAGATCACAAGGCCAAGAAAAGGCAGAAGTAGTGTCCTAGTTAAAGGATGCAAATTCACTCTCCAATATTGCTCATTCTGTGAACTAATTTTTTGCTTGAATTGAAAGGAGTTTCATGTCAATTTATTTTGCTCCCTTTTCTTGGCAACATTATGCAGTAGGCATGCCCACCAATATGTCATTCTTTACCATATAAATGAGAATGGAGAGATCTTTTACTCCTGCCAAAAAACCTAAAGGAGTGGGGGGAAAACACTGGTTATTCACATCTCAATGAAATTAGAGAATCTGAGTTTAAAAATTAGATTGGGTGATAAAAAGCACATTCTTCATAAATATTTAACCTCTGCCAGCATGACAACTGAATGGGGCACACTGCTGGCAGTGGGCTGCCCTGATTTCTGAAAGAAAGTCCTCTTTTTGCAGCTTTATAATCCTATGAGAAATAAATGATTGAAGTCCAAGAAAATGAAATTCTGAATCAGCTACCAACATTTTACTTGAAATGCCCCCCAAAATGATGCTTTTTAAGTTGTTGAACTCCTAGCAAATCTGCCTTCGATTTTAAGGTTATAACAGACCTGAAAGCTGTATATAGTCATCACAAAGAGTTATCCCATTTCATTCATCCTCATTCATTCACTATGCCTCTTGTGGCGGATTGATTTCAATAACGGGTCCTATTTGTTCAAGCCTCCTTGAATGCACACACCTTGGTAATGCCCTTCAGCATCTCCTCTGACTCTAGTCTTGGCCATGTGTTTTGCTGTGGTCAATAGTAGCAAACATGAGGCAAGACTTGAAAAGTGCTTGCATATTAGGGCTTGTCCTCTTCCCTGTCTTGGAATCCTGAATGCCACAATCTTGGACAAGTCTATTAGATGATAAAAGGTATGCAGTCCAGTTGTCTTATCAACCTAGATGGCAGCAGGTCAACAGGCACATGTGAAATGTGGCCATCTTACAGTATCCAGGCCCAGAAAACCATCAGCTGACTGACCATTAATACAGACAAGCCTAGCCTAGCAGAATCATCTGGTTGAACCCCACCCAACTTGCCAATCTGCGGGATCAAGAATGAATCATATATATTGTTTTATGTCCCTAGGTTTTTAGATTGGTGTGTTATGCAGCAAAGCAAAACTAAGAAACTTCTCATCAGAATTCAAGCACGCTCTTGGGTCTTCACTGTTAACATTAACACCCTAAAATAATATAAGCAGAAGGAAACAAACCCACAGCATCCTAAAGGCAGCTGCTTTACAGCAACAAATCCACACCACTGAAGGGGAGCAGCACATTCCGTGGACACTAGCTGTCTTTACCATACTCCTTACACACTAGATCTGCCCCAGGTTTACTTGTGCTACCATGTTTCTTGAAAAGGTTGCCACTCATCTATTCTTTCATTTCTAGTCATTCTTTTTTTCACTTCAGTCTGGTTTCCACCCCTACCACTTCACTGAAACTTCTCTTACTGAAGATTTGATTAGGATGCTAACATTTAGTGACAAGCAACAGAAACCCAAATTAAATCCAAATTGAATAACTCACAAACTAAAAAGGAAAGTGATAAATAGAATACAGAGTATCTCACAGAACCCAAGAATGGAGTCCACCAAAACCTTGGCCATCCCTAGAACCACGTCTTTCACTCTTTGGGTCTCTCCACATGTTTCCTTCTTTTCTTCTCTCTTGCTGCAAGCTGATTCTCTCTGTATGTGAATCTGAAAGACAGAAGAAAATGGTAGAAGTCAAAATCCTCTGGGTTGCATCACTCCAGTTCAAGAGAGTAGCCAGTCCTAAATGTCATCTCTCAGGTGGATTGCATATTCCCTGAGTATCTTTTTTAACTGGCCTAACTTGCGGAAGACACCAATTTATGAACTGACTAGTTGTGACCAGGGTTTGGGGTCTCACTGGGTAATCGCACAGAATCCCGCCTGATAACCATGCCACTAGATTGGGGAGGGAGGGACAGATCTCAGAAAAGCAGAAATCTCCAGGAATGTGGTAGATGCTATGTAGACAAAGCAGTGGGTGTTCACTAGACTTACCTCTTGGTTTTCAATCACATATTCTTTTCACAAATGTAATTTCAAAACTTTCCTACTCTACATAACTAAAAATCTGAACTATCTCTTTGATAAAGGGGTGAGATGCGTGGCCAGTCATAAGGCTGCACCCAACAATGTCCATTGGGATGATTTCTTTTGCATATAAAACTTCCAGGCTTGGAAGTATTTATTATCTATTGTAGACTGTTGCCATGCATTGAACCAGATCTAACCGAGTGCTTGGGAAAGACTTTACCACTTTAGAAGGAAGACTTTAATACATTGGTCCCATAAGATGAGGGGCATAAGCAGAAGTCCTTTGGAGAGACATGCTGGTTCAGGTTGTCTTAAGTCATCTGACCCCTTCCAGTTATCCCTAAGCCATATTTCCACTTCCATTATTACAGTTACCTGGGGTCTCAGATCTCTAGCAACAGAAAATCCCCTTCTTACTAAAGATAGGTTCTTGTCCTGATATTCAGTTTTTTGCTTTAAGGTAGAACAGCTTGAAATGGAGAATATTTCTCTTATAGGATCTTATAGAATGCCATCAATAACTACACACACGGTAGAATGACTTGATAAAATGCTTCAAGCATTAGCCTCCTTGCACACATCCAAGCCCCCAAATCAACAGATAACAGTGTACATGATTAGTCCACTTCAACACAACAAGAATGGCAAGCTTCCTAGCCCAGAATGAATATGTTGTCACTGCTTCCACTGCCCAGTACTCTGCCGGTTATAAGCATCTGCTACTTATAATAGCTCTTGTGGTGAATGTGTAGTCTAGTGGTTAAGAGTATGGAGTGAGGGTATAGAATATACATGTTAATTCCTAGCTCTGCTGTGTGCTGGCTGCATGGCTTTAAACAAGTTACTTGACCTCCCTATGCCTCACTTTCCCTGTCTAAAATGAGCTAATAATACGGCTATTGTGAGGCTAGAAGTAGACCAAATAGTGTGTGACTTTTTCATAATATGTGTTAACTATCATAGTATGAATTTATTTACTCTAAATACTATTTTTATAAATAACAAAGTCATACCTGAAATCACTGAGGCAAAAATGACATAGATTTGCAGAAACCGAGATCAGAATGAAGCTAGAAATTTGGAAGAGTTGGGCACTCAAACACATGCACCATCATACATTCTTGCTGCAGAAAATGTTTCACTTTTCTATAGACGGGATGGAGCAAAAATGGCCACAGTCAACACTTTCTCGGTTTACTTCTTCTTAATTCAAGATACCAGTCGAGCTTAGCTTGAATATTGATTTAATTCCCAATTGCCAGGTAAGTATTCTTATGGGCCTGGTGCTCTTCCTTGACTCAATCAACTATGGCCAGGAGTTGGGATGAAGTGGTACCAGTGGGCATCTCCCAGAGTAACCATAGAGGTTGAGTAGGGAAGAAAGAGATTTTTTTTTACAAAGGGACTAAAGTGAAGAGAACAGTTCCCCATGAAGAGGAGTACTGTGTGAGGAAAAGAACAAACCTGTCTACCACAGACTCAACAACTTTGTGACAAAATCTAAAAACACTTTTTAGTCTTCATTTGGCTTGATTTTTCAGGAGTTGCCAAAATTCACCAAATCCCTTCAAAATATTGCCTTTCCTTGGAGATTGTGAGATTTTTTTGTTTCTTGTGGTGCTTTTCTTTTTTTTTCTTTTTTTTATTGAGTTATAGTCAGTTTACAATTTCGTGTCAATTTCCAGCATAGAGCACAATTTTTCAGTTATACATGAACATACATATATTCATTATCATATTCCTTTTCACTCTGAACTCCCACAAGATCTTGTATATATGTCCCTGTGCTATATAGTATAATCTTGTTTATCTGTTCTACATATGCCTGTCAGTATCTACAAATTTCGAACTCCCAGTATGTCCCTTCCTACCCGCCTCTCCCCTGGCAACCACAAGTTTGCATTCTATGTCTATGAGTCTGTTTCTGTTTTGTATTTATGTTAATTTCTTCCTTCCTTCCTTCCTTCCTTTTCTATCTTTCTTTCTTTCTTTCTTTCTTCCTTCCTTCCTTCCTTCCTTCCTTCCTTCCTTCCTTCCTTCCTTCCTTTCTTTCTTTCTTTCTTTCTTTCTTTCTTTCTTTCTTTCTTTCTTTCTTTCTTTCTTTCTTTCTTTCTTTCTTTCTGTCTCCTTTAGATTCCACATATGAGCGATCTCATATGGTATTTTTCTTTCCTTTTCTGGCTTACTTCACTTAGAATGACATCATCCAGGGACATCCATGTCGCTGCAAATGGCATTATGTTGACTTGCACCCCAATGTTCACAGCAGCGCTATTTACAATAGCCAAGACACGGAAACAGCCTAAATGTCCATCGACAAATGACTGGATAAAGAAGATATGGTATATTTATACAATGGAATACTATTTCTTTTTTTTTCCCACTCTTTTACTACCCTTTCTATGCCTGTGTTCTGTGCATTGTTCTCCACCATCCCACAGTTGACTGTTGGAGTTCTTTAATATTACTTTTCCCCAGGTACTTTTATCTTTGTATATTTTCTTCTGCGTGATCTCACCCACTACCAGCTTCAAAAGTCATGTGCTGATGACTCCAGACTCAGATCCAGAGCTCCAGACTGTCTACTAACTCCTACACTGGATTTTCTCACAAGGATCTCAAACTAAACATGCCCAAACCTGAACTCAAAAGCTTCCCTTTTGAACTTGCTTTGGATCCATTATTCTACCACTTGGTATTTTATGCACATTTTCTCCAGAAACAGGCATAATGGAGCATAACTGACTGCATTAGCACTTCTATTTTATTGAAAGCCCCATTTATACTAATTCTAGAAAGATAAAAGGGAATTCCTTGAACTCACAGTAATAATTTAGTGGAAAAGATCCTATCAAATGTCAAAGAGGTAGCTAATTTAAGGTTATTAATGTCATTTTGTTTCTCCAAAGCTGAGTTGTTGCCTGATAGCATAAGTAAATATGGGAGATCTGAAGCCTAGAAGTTTATATATTTTCTGTAAGTGTTCCTGAAAATTCTTACACAAATGAAGACTGCTCTGTGGTGTTCAGGGATGCTGAGGGACATAAAACAAACAGCTAATAAAATGACAAAACTGGGAGTTGAAGCACTGTCCATCCATTTCCAAGGGAGATGTGTCAGAAGCAAAACAAAACAAAATAACAGTGAGAGAGTTTCAGAAGCGGAAAATTCACTGAAATGTCTAACTTGTACTTGAAAATGTTCCCCAGCCCCTGCACCTCGGACAGGGTGTGGTCCTTAGTAGGAGCAGAGTGCTTCCGTCTAAATCAAATAAAGAGCCACTGCATCCTAGCAGTCCCTGAAATTCATCATGGAAGCACAATTACCCAGTGAGGCTGAAAGAGGAGGATCCTACTGGTTGCTTACAGACTGGCACATGGGATGGAGGGAAAGATGAATTAGCCCTCTGGGGTACAGCTCTTTCTGTGATGGAATTTTTAATTTATAAAAAACATAAAGGAAAACATTTTTGTGTAGGAAACCCTAACATTTTCCCAAAGTGTATACTTCTATTGTAGAAAAATAGATACGTGATTATTGGGGCACAAAATGGACTTCTATTAGGGAAGACAAGTATTAGTGTTTAAATGACAATATTTAAATCCTGGGATAATGGAGTTGGAAGGTGGCCTCAAAATAATACACTTCAACCACTTCATTTATGGAAACAGGTAAAAGAAGGGAGGCACGAGACAAGTCCGTGTAGAGATAGTGATTGGGCCACCTCTGACCCCAAGACTTACCATGTGAACCTCTCCTCTTCTATCAGTTAGAGCAGGTTATATATTCTTCTTATATCTCCTCATATGTGTAGCAAAGAAATTCATTCCAAAAATAATCATGTGACTTATTTTTATCATTTCTCCATAATACAAAATAATTAATGATGAATATATATTCACTAACTACAACTTGGAAAATAAAAGAATGTAAGATGATGTTGAGGATGGTGATGATGCTTTGACAAAGAAAATGATGATAATCATCATCATCATCATCATCATCGTCGTCATCATCATCATTCCTATCAGTCAAAAAGAGTCCTTATTATTATTTGGGTGTATGTTTTCTTTGGTTTCTTCTAAAGACATATAGATCAAAGACATAGATTAAGAATGTGGGCTTTCTTTTGAGGGAGACAAGTTCCAAATCTATCTTCCGGCTAGCAGCTGTTTGACTTTGGATGTGAGTTCTGATGTGTTTCTGGTGGTTTCCTCATATGTGAACTCAAGGTGCTACCAGCACCTGCCTGGTAGGGTTGTGAGAATTTAATTGTGAAGCCTTAGTCCATTTCAGGATAAAGCATGCAGAGCTCTTAGCTATTGTTACTTTAATATATGCTTTACAATCTAAGCTTGAAAACTATTTTGTGCATTACTATCTATATCTTAATAAATACACGTCTAACAAATATGGGCAATTGCCTGTTCTACTTTATTTAAGTTGTCATTCAGGATAAGACATTTTCATGATACAACATTCACATTCAAAGATCCTTTTCATGGCTAAAAATAAGAGGATATGTGTAATCAATCCTCTTTGTTGACATTTAAGTTCTTTTAAGATTTTTGCAATTACAAATAATAGCATGATGAATATGTTTACATATAGTCTCTTTTTAAGGATACATTTGAGAAATGGAGCTATCACATCAAATATGAGGGATATTTATAAAACTTACAATACATCTTGCTGGATTGCACTCTCAAGGGGTTACACCAATTTACACAAAAATTAGCAATGCATGAGATTTTTAAAAATCTTTTAGTACACTTGAAAGCATTTCATTCTGACATTTACAAAATATCTTTGCAAATTTGATATTTAAGCAATGAGATTTCATTGCAATGATTTCAATTTTGCATGGCTCGAATGACTGGTGAGTTTGAACATCTTCCCATTGCTTTTTAAACAAATGCATTTCCACTAATGGAGAGATATTTTCTCATTTATCTGTAGACATTCCAAGTATCTTTCCTATTGATTTGTGTGGGCTAGCTGTTCACTATTGATAACAACTCTATTCTATATGTTTCCTAAAAATATGATTTATCAGTAATAAATCTACAATGTCTTTTTATATACCTTAGGTTTATTTATTCATTACTTTGTTTTTACTTATGTGCACTCTGATCTGACATTTTGATAAATTTATCTAAGAAGTACAAAATTGTTATGGTCTAGGAATTCTGTGTCTGGTATATATATTTTGTGCCTTTCATTTGTTTCTTTAGGTCTGGGTCAGAATCACACCCTTTTGATTTTTGCAGCTTTGTAGAATTTTAATTTCTGATTAGCTCAGTTCTCCCACAATGGACTTCTGTTTCCAAAATAAAATTCTCTGCTATTTTAATAAACTTATTTTTTACAAGGTAAATTTGGATTAATCTTTCTTGGTTAAGTAGACAATCTGTCATGATTTTGATAAAAATCACAGTCTTCTTTAAAGTTACATGAAAATAAATCTCGGTTTGGAATCTTTAGTCTTCTCATCTGGAAATATGAACTATATGCTGATGACTCAAGTATTGTTTCCTGTTTTTCAGTAGTATTTTGTTGTTTTCCACAAATATCCCCTCATATTTCCCATTGAAATTACTTTTAATATTTTATTACTTTGGCTATGGTTAATGATATATTTTCTGATTAAGTATTTTTAAATCTAGTTTTTTGCTAAGTATATGTTTACCATTCATTCAGTTTACTGAACTCTCATTGATTCCAACAGTCCTTTGGGTAATTTCTTAAGGTAAGAAGTTGTCTGTATTAGTTATCTCTTACCGGATAGTAAACTGCCCTCAAACTGAGTGGCTTTAGACAACATTTATTATCTCACGTTTCCTCTGGGTCAAGCTTATTTGGTTCTTTTGGGCCAGAATCCCTTACAGGCTGGAATCCAGTTGTTGAGCAAGACAATTTGAGTCATCTTAAGGCTTGACAAGGGAATGAAACTTTTCCAGACTCACTCACTTAGCTTTTATTAAGGTCAATTATTTGTGGACTGCTGTGGTGAAGGCCTTGGTTACTCCCTGGCTGTTAGCTAGTGGCTACCCTCAGTTTGTGGCAACCCGGACCGCTCCGTGGGCAGCTTGCTTCATAGAAGTGAGAGGAGCCAGAGTGAGCCAGACACAGTAAGAAAACCGGCAAGATGGACGTCACGATCTCTATACCCTCATCTGGGAACCAGCATCCCACATCTTGCCGTATTGCATTGGTTAGAAGTGAGTCACTGGTTTGGGTCCAGACCAAACTCACGGGGAGGAGGTTACGCATGTAGTGAAAACCTGGGGGGTGGAGACCACTGACAGTCAATTCAGAAGCTTCCTGCTTCAGTCACTGTAGAATGATTTAACACACAAAGAAGTTCAACTATAATTTTAATTCCAATGACACCTACTGCCAGTTATTCAAAACAGCAATTCACTCTCTCAGCAAAGACCACACAGACTGGGGCCTCTCCATACAGGGCGTCTACAGCTGGCTGTCTGGACTTCTGCTGGCTTGCAGAGCTTCTGGGCTGGGCTGACTGCAGTGAACCTCAGACCACGCCAAACCCAGGGGACGGCTAGCCATAAAGTGACCACGCTGGGGCCAGGGTTGCACTCTGTGTTCACAGCTCTGTTCTTTCACACAATCCCAGACAGGGAAAATGGAGTTCAGGGTGTACAGCTGAAGAATTATGTATGAAATCGCAGTGTACATTAATTGGGGAATGGTGGCTTTCTCCCCAAACTCCAAACCAGAGCTCGATTATATTTTATTAGTGAAGAATTAAGTTGCTGTCTCTTTCATTTCTTTTGACATAGAGAATCGAATGTTCAAGAGGTCTCTGCAGCTTTCAGAAGTTTGCAATCCAGGACTCCAGAAACACTACACAAAATGATACTAATCGGGTAAGGGAGTTCTTCGAAACTGAGTGCTTTATCCCGTCTTCAAGGAGGAAGAAATGGGGTCAATGATTCTCTCACAACAGACTCTCTCTCCTGCGTCCAACTAAAGGGGGAAAATGAAAGAAGTGTTAAGTGAGAACTGACAAGTGCTTGCACTGGACTGTTAAGAGTAAGGTGATAACGAGCTTCAGAGTTTTAAAAATGTCTCTCCTCATTATCATATTCATACTGTCATGTTACATATTTCCTGAAGCAAACACAGACATCCTAGCCCCAGATTCTTCCTTTTTCTCTTGAATATTAGGAGGTTGAGTTTAGGAATAAAGGAAGTTGAATAAGAAAAGACCTGGCAATGGAAGGGAGACACTGTAGGATTTGCAATCCAGACCTGGATTTGAATTCAGCCACTCCACTCCAAGTTCACTCTGTGCTACCTCATGTAACTTGGCCTTTCTGAGACTGTCCCCATATCCAGCAGTGATAACCCAGCAAGATCAGAGTTTGTTCCACACACATTTGTTAAGAAGCTATTACGTGCCAGGCTTTATTCAAGAGCTATAGCACAAAACAACCAAGGTCCCAGTAAAAAGATGTAAGTAACCACATGCATATACGAATTCAGTAGCAAGATGCGATAAATTCCATTAATGTGATAACCCGGGTAGTCAGGAAAAGCTTTGATGAGGAACATAATAAATGTAAGACAATGAGCGGGTCCTTAGAACATGGGAGGGGCTCAAAAATGCAAATTCCAGTTTATTCCCAGCCGCACTGTCCTTTTTATTAGGGAAAGACGCAGCAAATGAGAAGCATTAGCCATTCCGTCATGATGTTTACATTGCATAAAACACTGAACATTCTAGAAGTAGCCTTAAAGTTATCCTAGCCTAACTTTTAAACCTTCAAGATCGGGAAACAGGTCTGGAATAGATACATGACTGAGCTGAGGTCATGCAATTTGATTGTATCCAGAAAACCCCACCTGCAGGGTTCATGGGGGTGTTTTGTGCTGATGAATCAGCCTCTGTCCTGGGAAGCTGCAGCTATTAAAGTCCTATCATCTGTGAGATCATCTTCTCCCATCTCTGGAACCAAGGAATCCCTGGCCCGATTGTCTCCTGACTCCTGGCTGAGCTTTCCCTTATCCTTAGAGTTTTGATAACAACCAGGGGTGAGCGAGGAGCAGCCAGCAAGCCAAGGGCTGTAGAGAAGTAAGTCAGGGGCAGCGGGGCAGGGCTTGGGAAGTCCTCTGCCCCGCCCTGTCCCCTCGCATCCCCTCCCTCAGCTCGAACCAGCAGAACAGCATTCTGAAGCTCAGAGCTGACCTGTCACTCCTCTGCAAGGGGTTTCTCTTCGCTCTCAGGATAAAGCCAAATTCCCTCTGTAAAGTGGTGACTTCACCACCTGGCTTCTGACTGCACCACTCCTCTGGACAAACTGAGCTCGCTGCGATTTCAGAAGTGCACTGTGCTTCCTCGTGCGTTTTCCCGTGTTCTCCGGCTGCAACCTCCCTTTATCTCTTTGATGCATCTGCAAAATACCTATTCATCCTTTGAGGTCTACCTTTGACATCACTACTCAGGCCAGCCCGCAGATCTGCATCTCAGGCTGGGCACCTCCCTGCACTCTATGTGCTTCCCTTTTACTCCGGGGCCGGAGTAAAAGGGAAGCACCCCGGCCCTGGTTTTTGTCCCTTTCCTTGTCTGTCTCTCTTGCTAGACCCTAGTAAGGTCCCCTGAGTTCACTATGGGGACCCAAGGGCACTGCACTTTGCTCGGCATGGAGTGAAGTACTAAATAAATAATTCTCGAATGAATGAAAGTATGACTGTTGGGAAGGAAACCACCATTAGGTCGATCAATAATTTAAGAATCTGAAGAATCAGAGCGCAGCACGATCACGGGACAGTTCTTGGGGTCTGTGTTAGTTTTCTCTGGGACTAGAACTTGATCCATGGACCTCTTGCAAAAGCTGTGTTCAATTTCTTTGATCTAAAATGTAGGCACATGTATATTGATTTCTTAGGGCTGGTGTAATTGGGTTTATTTCTGTTTAAGGAAACACCTGGTCATCTCTTTCTTTTCTCTAACTGTCCTCTCCAACCTTCCTTCTGGCTCTTTGGTGGATCCCCTCTGAGCTGGTTCACTAGGGCTGCTGTAACCAAGTGTCACAAACTCAGAGGCTTAACCACAAGAGATGTATTTCTCACAGATCTACAGGCTGGATGTCCAAGATCAAGGTGTTGGCAGGTTTGGCTCCTCTGAGAGCTCTCAGGGGAGGATCTGTTGCAGGTCTTGCTCCTTGGCCTAGAGGCTGTCTTCTCCTTCTGTCTTCACATCATTGTCCCTCTATATCCGTTTGTGTCCAAATTTCTCCTTTGTATAAAGGATGCCATTCATATTGGATTAGGGGCCTACTGCATTCTATTATATCTATAGTGACCCTGTTTTCCAGATAACATCACAATCTGCGGTGCTAGAGGTTAAGACTTGAACGTATGAATTTTGGGGGGATACAATTTAAACCATAACAAGGTCTGTAGAGGATGGAATAAACATCCCCCTGAAATTCATGTCTACCCAGAATCTCAGACCCTGGACTTATGTGGAAATAGTGTCTTTGCAGATAGAATTACTTAAAACAATGAAAGAGTAAATTTCTGCCATTTAGGCCCCCAGATTGTGACACTTTGTTACACCAGACCTAAGAAACGAAAACAGGATCTAATACCTACATTTAAGATCAGAGGAGTCCAACACCATTTTTGCCTGAGGTCCAAGGAGCAAGGCTTTATCCTAGAGAAAGGAAACACTGGAACTTAAAGATCAGGGCTTAAAGATTAAGTATTAGACCCAAGAGGAGAACAGAGTGACTAATGGTTAAAAGTGTGGCTTTGGAGTTCAAGTGCCCTAGTTCGTATTCTAACTCTACCGCTTACAGAGTGGATGAAGCTGAGAAAATGATTGACCCCCTTGTGCTCAATTCCATGCCGACTGAGGATAACAGCCCCTCAGCCCCACGACCAAAGTGAGGAATAAAAGAGAGATGCGTGCAAAGTGCTTAGCAAGCACCGGCTCAAAGTGAGCAAGGAGTAGACAGGGGACTGGGACCTCGCCCAGGCTGGACCAGCCATGAATGGAGATGGTCGACAGGGCTCTGTACTGTGACGCCCACATGGACCTACTGGGCTCCGTCAGTCCTGCACCACTGGCAGAAGGACCCAGGGCTCTCCCCAGGCCCTTTCGGGGTAAGAAAGGAATTCTTGACACCAGCAAGTGGATCAGGCCCTTCTAGCTTTGCTGGAGGGAGGCAGGTAGAGCTGGGTGTGGATCAAACCATCAGGAGGCTGCCACGCATTCTGCTGCAGGGAAGGCAGGAGAGGGTCCAGCTCTCTCCTTTCTGGGCTCCCCATCTCCAGCCAACCGACAGAAGAGTAAGTAATCCCAATCCTTGCAAAACCAAAACCAATCTTTTTGCCAATAATAGATCTTTTTTTTTGGTTGCATTCTAAACTCCCAGGACACTCTGTTTCTAAGCACAGCATTTGACAAAGGCAAACATAAACAATAAACAAGACGGCCTCCATAGCAACAGCCGGCCCGGGTTAAACCCCGTTCTGGGAGGCACTTTGCCTTAGGTGTTTAGGCAGGATGGGCTCTAACTCCCGCATGTCTGTGTAAATTGAGGTCCCCTTGCTGCTGAGCCCTGGGAGAGTTCAGTGGTTCTCAGGAAGCCTCTTTTAATAAGGAAGGTGTTAATTTATTTGTTTGTCTTATCCCCTCAACCTCACTTTTTTTTGGGTCTTGTTTCCCTTTTCTTTAACTTTTCTTTAGTACTATTACGCCCAGTGAGAAGATTTCAGAGACTATAAGAAATGACTTGGTGGTTATCAAAGGGGAAAATGCAGGGGACGGATAAATTAGGAGTTTGGGATTAACAGATACAAATTTCTACATATAAAACAAACAACAAGGACTTACTATATAGCACAGAGAATGATATTCAATTTCTTGTAATAACATACAATGGAAAAGAATCTGAAAAATACATATTCATGTATGTGTATGTATAACTGAAGTGCTTTGCTGTACAGTTGCTGAAACTAACATTGTAAGCCAACTACACTTCAATAAAAAAATAAATAAAATAAAAAAAAGGAACGACTTGGGAGGGTAAGAGGTTTGGCACCAACTTTTACTTCTGAGACAAATATTTAACTAACCACAATCCCCAACCCAGTTGTGCGATAAACAACTTCAGATTCCTTCCACACTCAGCAGCCTTTGTCACCACCGCAGATGAGTTCTTCATGGCAAAATGGCGAGAGGTGTCATAAGGCTGCTCACTCGGCCCTGGGAAAAATGATCAGAAATGAGAAACTTATTCCTGGGAAGTCACGTGGCTCTCAAGGGCCCTGAAGTCAGAGTCAAAACAGCTTCACCGGGGTATGCGTCCCTCCGGTAGGCCTGCCATTCTAAACCAGGGTCAGGGACGCAAAGTGAAAGAAATTAGCACTCCGGGTCTGCAGTCTATGCAGAATGGAGTCTCTGCCTTTGCAAGAGAACAATGAAGCCAGGCACCGGATGCACTGAGACCCGCTGGTTTTATTCCAGGGCCGTAGGCGGTGGTACCTCGTCTACCATAGTCACAATAATAGTCTTGATAATAAGGCTAAACTTGACACACTTACTTATTGAAAACCTACTGTGTGCCAGAGGCTGCAGTTTCTTTTGCATGTGTTTTTGCAGTCTCTGCAGAGTTGATACTATGATCATTTTGTAGTTAGAGAAATTGACCTTGCTCAGGTCACACAGGTATGTTGACCAGAGGTCAATGCTGATTTAAAGTCCTATGATCTCCAAGTCATTGTTTCAGGGGAAGACAGTGGAGGAGAGTGATACGTGCTCAGATCTGGGGCCAGACAGCTGATGGCCTTTGAATAACCAGTCCTCTAATGACTTGCACTATGACATTGGGCAAGGTATTAAATTATGTTTCTCAGTGTCCTCATCTGTAAAATGGGGATTCACTTGTTCACGCTTCCTAAGAACATGTAGTGAGTGCTGACTACCTACAAGGTGCCGAAAATATAGGAGATGATAAGAGGCAACAATTCCTGAACTCTACCTTCTGGGATTTGGAGAAATGGGGGGAAATAAACAAATTCATAAGTAAACTGTACTGCATATTGCATAGATATTAGGGTTTCAGGGAAATTATGCAGGGACGAGAGATCAGAAGTGCAGGAGTTAGGAAGAAAAGGGTGGTGTCATTTGTAGGCAAAGTCCAGGGAGGCCTCACTGAGAAGGAGGCATTTGAGCAAGGTATGGAAGTAAGTCATGTCAGTATTTGTGGGAACCACATTTCATGCAGAGGGAACAGCAGATTCACAGGAGCATGTCTGGCAGGTTTGAGGAGAACAGGGGAGGCCAGTGTGGCTGATGCTGAGTAAGCAAGGGGAAGAGGGGGTGAGGATGGATTCAGAGAGGGACGTGAGATTGCTCAGGGCCTGCACAGCCCTGTGATAACTGGTTTTTTTCTCCAAGGTGAGGAAACACTGGAGGGCTCGAAAGGATGGTTGACAGGCTATGACATCTTTTTCAAAGTATCATTCTGACTTTTAGGCAGAGGATGGACTAGAGGGTAGTGAGCTCAGAAGCAGGAAGACAGCAGCAGGAAGGCTGCAGCTGTAACCTAGGCAAGAGCCGACGGTGGCTTGGAGGAAGGGGAGATGGTGGCTGAGGAAGAGGTATGCAGTGGTTAAATTCCAGATACAAGACGACACTGGGTGAATGCGCTTCACAGGGTTGCTGCTGCAAAGCGTCATTGTGTTGATATATGTAACGTAATGTGCAAAGTAAGTGTTAGTTGTGTTTTCCTTGTTGGTAGACGTACCATAATTGATGAGAACACACTATAAGTCATTTTATTATAAAGCCAATGGTTTGTCCCTCTTTCCTTCCTTTCTCCTTCCTTCCCTCCCTCCCTCCCTCCCTTGCTTTTCTCCTTCACGTGTTTATGTATCCACTCAAGGACCAATACTTGCAGTAGTTCACTACTTGGGTCTGGAGTCATACAGATTTGGCTCTAAAGCCTTGGTTATGCCATTTGATGGTTCTGTTACCTTGAGTAAAATTGAGATTCTCAGCTTCTCTGGGCCTTAGTCCCTGCGTCTCTGAAGAGCATATAACTGTGATACCTGCAGTAGGAGGCTGATTTGAAGACTGAGCTGATTTGCATAAAACCCTTAGATCAGTGTCTGATGCAGGAACTTCTCAATAAAAGCTGATTTTTTATCATTTATTGTATCATCAAGTTTGTATCAATAGCTAATAAGCACTGTATTATCTGTAGAGGGTTAACAATTAATTTACGTAGTCCCAGATCTCGAACACCTCCTATCTAGAGGATGAAGCCTGGGGAGGCAGCACAGAGTAACAGACAAGTTGTGCAGAACCTCATAGCAGAGGAAACCATGGTGTGCTGCCAGGGAATTGTCCAGGGCCAACGAATCCAGCCCATAAATCCAAGGAAGGCTTTCTGGAGGAAGTGATGTTTAAGCTCAAACCTACTGGCTCAGGAGACACTAGCCAGGAAAGTTGAGAGTTAGGAGTCTGCCCAACAATGTTTAGGCAAAGGAGGTAACCTGAACAAAAATCTTGAGGCAGGAGGTAGCCTGATCCCGCCAGAAATCAGAAACTGTCCTGAGAGATCAGTAGAGATCCCCTCTCTCAATCGGGTGCTTGTTAAACTGGTGAAATAAATTAAACATTTGGAAATTGTCACACTGACTCTCTTTTTTCATAATCATTCTATTTGATAGAATAGAGTTTCAGAAGAAATTCATGATTATTGCACTTGCCTTAGCCAGTGTCCAAATAGAAATGCCAACTGGGGGACAGGAAAACAGATTTACCCTCCCTCTTTCCAAAACAGCGTCTCTTTCTTCCTGCATCCCGCAGTCCTCCTCCATTTTTGCTAATAGCATCAGTATCTCTCAGCAGTGAAACGTCTCTCTAGGCCTTCTAGCCCTCCTCCAAGGGCAGACACACATGCAATTATGCACACCTTAACTTCACTAAACACAGCCTTGAGTCAACTCCACCTGCATGATGTCTCCTAACTTTTCCCCACTTCCTCATCCCACTGCCACGATCCATGTTCATATCACTAGATTGTTTCAACAGCCTCACAGCCCATCTTCCAGCACCTTCTCCTAAGACTGGTTGGTGGCTAGAAGACCATGGCTATCAGATTAATCTTTAAAGCAAAGGTCCGCAAACTCTCTCTGTAAAGGGTCCGGTAGCAAATATCTTATGTTTTGTGGGCCTCAGGATCTGTGTTGCCAGGAACCAACTCTGCCACTGTGTCACAGAAGCAGCCACAGACAGTACAGAACAGAATGGGTGTGTCTGTGACACGTAGAGGCCAGCTTAGACCCTGTTCCAAAGCAGAACTCTTAGCACCATCCCACAACTGCTTCCCATACCTTCCAGAGAAAAGTCTTTAGCCTAAAATCAAACTCATGTAGCACCTCTTTTCATCTACTGTTTCAATCACTTTTCCTCTGGTTCCCACCCACCCACCTTCTGCCCCTGGATTTCCTCTTCCTATAAGTCTTTACCTTCCTGCCCCCTGAATACTCTTTATCTTCGGAACAGGCTCAATTTCCTGTCTAACTTGGGCACCCCTCCTCCAAAATTAACTTGTTACAATCTCTCTTCTCTTTCAGGGCCACGTCTGACCCTGGTATCATCTCCCAGGGCGCTTTTTCACAGTGGGAGTTCATCCCATCCCAAGAGGTCAAGAAGAATCTGTTGAGCATTAATGTCCCTACTGGTAGCTTCCATGGAGAAGAAGCTTTGCCACCTTGAATGAGACACTCAGACCCCTGCTCTTACCTGAATATTCTTTGATCAAACTCTCATTGAGAATCAGGGTCTGTGACTCACCTCTTGAATCTGAACAGGCTCTCTGGTGACTGTGACCATAGAATATGTCAAATCTGAGTTAGTGTCAGTTTCTGGGCCCCAGGCTTAAAAGACTGGCATCTTCTACTTCTTGCCTTTTGAAACACTGTCTCCAGGAGCCCTAAGCATCCATGTAAAGAGTCTGACTATTCTGAGACCACCCACCATCATGCTGGAGATGCCAGATGTCCGTGCTCAGGTCAGTAGTATTAGCTGAACCCAGCCATGCCTATCGAGGTGCCAGATAGGAAAGTAAAGTCATCTTGGAGACACACACCACCTCATCCAGCAGATGAATATCTCTCTGTGACCTCCAACACCACCACATGGGACAGGAAAACTTTCAAACCAGGTCCTTCCCCTAACCCTAACCCCAAAAATTATGAGATAAAACAAAATAGTTGTTTTTTAAGCTGTTACATTTTGGGCTAGTTTATAACAGAGTGATAAATGAGAACACAGGCTTCTAGATTCGTCACCCTCACTATTTGTTAAGGAGAATGTCCTCAACTCTTTTCCCAGCCAAGAGACATTTCACATTCCCATTTATTTTAAAATTTCTCTTCCTCATGCTTGAAATGCTTCTCCATTATTTCCTTATGTTCTTTACTTTTTGCCTATTAAAATACTTATTTTATTTTTATAGATCCAAGTATACTATTACTTCCTCTGTGAAGAGTTTTCTGATTTCTCCAGGAAGTTATTCATCAATTCTTTGAAGTTCTCCCAGCACCTGGTTTAAAAGTTCATCACTATAGTGACTGCCATGTTTTGTGAATTTTCTTTTAATGCGGTTGCCTTCGCCAGTGGGCTATGGTCTCCTCAGAGGCACAGACCATGCCTTATTCTTCTACACGGCTCTGTTCTTGGTATGGCTGTTAACAGTCAGTGGCCACTTAATAAACATTAATTGAATAAATGAATGCAAGAGCTGGGGCTGGCACCCTAGTAGTTGGCATCTTGGATTAAAGATAATTTGGGCAATCTAAGGGCCAAGATGGCGGAGCAGGAAGACCCTGAGCTCACCTCCTCCTGTGGGCACACAACATTACCACAATTTACAGAGCAACTATTGATGAGAAAATCTGGAAGATTAGCAGAAGAGATATGTAACTAATGGTATAAAGAAGGAGCCACAGGAGACCAGTATGATGGGTGGAGATGTGGTATGGTCAAGACCCATACCCTACAGTGGGCAACCCACAAACAGGGAAATAGTTACATTGCAGAGGCTCTTCCCAAGGAGTGGTCTCAACTCCACATCAGGCTCCCCAGCCCTGGGGGTCCAGAACCGGGAACATGAGTCCCCAGAACATTTAGCTTTGAAGACCAGCAGAGTTTACTTTCAGGAGACCCAGAGGGCTGTGGGAAATGGAGACTCCACTATTAAAAGGCTCACAGGAAATTATACACACTTCAGGACCCAGGGCAGAAGCGGTTATTTGAAAGGAATGTGGATCAGACCCACCTTGATCTTGGAGAGCCTCCGGAAGAGGCAGGAGGCAATTCGAGCTCACCCTGGGGACACAGACACTGGTGGCAGGCACTTTGGGGAGCTCATTTTACCATATGTACAGCGGTTCTGCAAGTGGCATTGTGGACTCCTCCCTCTCGTGTATTAGCACTGGCCCCTCCTAGCAGCCTTTCTACACCAGTTCTAAGCCTCAAGGCAAGCGACTAGCTGGACAGGGGACCAGCCACACTTGCCAGACTGCCCATGGTAGTCAACCCATCACAACAGGAAAACTTACACAGCCCACATAGGGGGCACCCCTGGAACATATAGATCTGGAAATCAGAGAGGACTGTGTTACTGGGACACATAGGATGTCTCCTACAAAAGATTACTTCTCCAAGGTCAAGAGACATAAACAACCTACCAGATATATAGAAATAAGAACAGCAAATTAGGCAGAATGAAGCAACAGAGGAACACGTTCAAAAAGAAGAAACAAGATAGAATCCCGGAGGAATCAACATAGTGTTGTAGATAACTACACTTCAAAAACAAACAAACTAGAGAGATCAGATATGTGTTTACCAGAGACGGGGAGTGGAGTGGAGGGGGACCTGGATGAAGGTGGACCAAAGGTACAGACTTCCAGTTGTGAGGTAAATAAGAACTAGAGATGTAATGTGCAATGCGGTAACTGTGATTACCCCTGCTGTATGTTATACATGAAAATTGCTAAGAAAGTAAATCCTAGGAGTTCTCATCACAAGAAAATTTTTCTTCTATTTCTTTTACTTTGAATCTGTGTCGGATGATGGATGTTCACTAAACTTACTATGATAATCATTTCATGACGTATGTAACTTAAACCATTATTGTGTACATCTTAAACTCATACAGTGCTGTAGGTCAATTATATCTCAATAAAATTGGAAGAAAAAAGATATCAAAGGAAATCTGCTCATTTAATGACAAAATCTTATCGAAACTTTCCCAGTCCTCATCCCAAAGGAAAGAATAAGCAAGCTTAATTTATTTCCAACATATAACATATGCCAGGAATGAAGATGGAGGCTACGCTGTGCTGTGATAACAAGGAAGCCCTAAATCTCAGTGGTATAAGATGGTAAAGATTTACCCCTTATTTATGTCACAGACCAGTGCAGATTAGGCAGCTCTCCTAAGCAGTCTCTTTGAAAGATGGCTCAGGTATTCATACTTCCACCTTATAATTCTGCCAGTGTCGGGAGTTCTCTTCTACTGGGCAAATAGGAGAAAGGGGCTGTGGAGAACAATGTAATTTTTTAAAATTTTGTTTTAATATAAGTATAGTTGGTTTACAATGTTGTGTTAATTTCTGGTGTACAGCATAGTGATTCAGTTGTACACATAGATATGTGTGTATATATATATGTGTGTATTCCTTTTCATATTCTTTTTTCATTATAGGCTATTACAAGGTATTGAATATAGTTCCCTGTGCTGTACAGTGAGAGTTTACTGTTCATCTATTTTATGTATAGTGGTTAGTATATGCAAATTCCAAACTCCCAATGTATCCCTGCACCCCCTCCTTTTTCCCCCATGGTAAACACAAGTTTGTTTTCTATGTCAGTAAGTCTGTTTCTGTTTTGTAAATAAGTTTATTTGTCTCAATTTTTTAAATTTAGATTTCACATATAAATGATATTATATAGTATTTTTCTTTCTCTTTCTGGATTACTTTACTTAGAATGATGATCTCCAGGTCCATCTATGTTGCTGCAAATGGCATTATTTTATTCTTTTTCATGGCTGGGTAGTACCCCATTGTGTGTGTGTGTGTGTGTGTGTGTGTGTGTAGAGAGAAATACCACAACTTCTTTATCCAGTTATCTCTTGATGGACATTTAGGTTGTTTTCATACCTTGGCTATTGTAAAAAGAGCTGCTAAAAACATCAGGGAGCACGTAGCTTTTCGAATTAGTTTCCTCAAGATATATGCCCAGGAGTGGGATCACTGGGATGAAATAGTAAGTTTATTTTCAGCTTTTAAAGGAATCTCTATACATAACGACTGCACCAAACTACATTCCTACCAACAGTGTAGGTATCCTCCTACACTGTTTTCTCCATATCCTCTCCAGCACTTATCATTTGTGGAATTTTAGTGATGGCCATTCTGACTGGTGTGAGGTGATACCTCATTGCAGTTTTGTATACTATTTTTAACTGCTTGAGACCAAGTGACACATAAGTTCTACTCACATTCCTATTGCCAGGCACTTAATTGAACAATCTTCACCTAAATATAAATAGGACTAGAGAATGTTGTCCTTCTGTACAATCCAGAAAGAGGAATGGGGGTGGGGAATCCACACTGTCTATTACAGAGACTGCATTATTTAGTTTTTGACTAGTAACTTTTTTTTTAAACCTAATGGCTTAAAACAATCATTTATTTTTGTCTTACAGTTATGAGTCAGTTGAGTAATCTTTCAGGTCTGGGGTACATCAGCTAGGACTTGATGGTTTAGAACTGCAGTTCTTAACTATGGATGACTTGCACACACCACCATCTCCACCAGAGGATGTTTGGAAAGATCTAGACACATTTTTGGTTTGTCATGACTTGGCATTTTTATTGGTATTTAGTGGGTAAAGGACAGAGAGGCTGCTAAACATCCTACAACAATTCCCTACAACAAAGAACTGTCTCGCCCAAAATGTTAGTAGCAGCAAGGTTGAGAAACCTTAGTCTAGGATGACCTAACTCAGACGTCATGGGCTGTTCAGTCTAAGGAGAACTCAGATGAGATGGATTAACTCTTTTCCCTGTGATCTTCTAGCTTCCAGGAAGGTGGAAAATCTTCTTTACATGACAGTCTCAAGGTTCTAAAGAGCAGAAAGAGAAAGCATATTCCAACATGCCAGCACTGTTAAGCCACTGCTTGGGTCTGTTGTTCATTTCTCATTGGCCAAAGCATTTTCTCTCTCAAGAGGAAGAGCTGAAAAATGGAGCCATTTTTGCAATCTAAAACAAAGATTTTGTGTGGATTTTGAGTCTCTAGTCTGTACTCTCACACTCTATTTAATAAATACTTGTGAAAATTCAATGCATTACAACAATATGCACTCATGAGGTCCTTTATTCACAGAACATGCACAGTGATTTATAATGGTTCAGACTATGGGCTCTGGTGTCAAATTGTCTGGATTCAAATCCCAACTCTATCAGTTCCTGCTGTGCACAGGGTTAGTAGCATAACCTCTCTGTATTTCTGTTTCCTCATCTGTAAATCAATAATAATGACAATCGTAACTCCTAATAGGGTTTGGGAGATTTAATGAGATGACACATGTAAAATGACTGTGAAGCCTCCAGAACATAGTAAGACCTCAATAAATGACAATTACTGGTAGCAGTGCTATTTCTCTGACTTAGGAAAGGAACACACACTGATTCTACATCTTTTGTTAGGGTGACAAGACTGTTTTCTTCTTTTTCCTGCTCATTCCCAGATAACAGACAAAGAAGTGTCAGTGCCAACTCTTTATTATTAGCTCCTGATAATGCAAGTGCACAATGATGTTCTTTTAAGCCATTGCTGAGCTGGAGATGACCTGCAGATACAATCAACCATCTGAAAGCAGGTCAAGTGGAAGGCAAATAGACGTGTGCTCTGTCACTTTGGAGGACAGAACAGATCTGTTGGATGGGAACTATAGGGAGTCTAAGTCTTATTGAATATGAAGAAAAACAAAGACTAATTGAATGTAAGAAAAAACAATCATGGTGTCAAACAATGGATGGGCAGCTCTTAGGTCTTAAGTTTGTTTCTCAGAAGCAGCCCCTGGTATGATGGTATGTGTGGAAGTGAAATGGGAAGCGGGAAGTAGGATGAGGAAGGAAAGGAGGCTGAGGAAGTATATGACAGCAAGTATGGGATGCACCCACTCTTGGAGGGTGGCTTTGGCTTAAGCCCACAGGGGAGCCATGGAAACAATGAAGGATACATTCCAGAACTCCTGAATCAGCAGCAAGGGAGCTGGAGTATTTATAATCCTGAACTCATCATTAAGTTACACCCTGAGGTTGACATTCACTTCAAGATTCTCCTGGGTTCTTGTGCTTTTGTGCCTACAGGCAGTGAAGGCTCTGGTAGCCTGAAGCCGGCCCTCCAATTGCTGCTGTTGGTAGCAGAAGCACACAGAAGCTGGTGGACACAAGACAGTCAAGGGCGTCAGAGGGAATGTAGGTGAAACACTGATGTCATCTGCTAAGCTGTGTCTGTAGACATCCCACTTCTGAGGAGGTCCAAGTAGAGGCTGACAACCAACGATGTGGTTTCTCAACACCTATTTTAACTCTGGGAGATAGTTAACTAAGACTCTCTTTAGAATAAAACATCACCATTATTGGTTTCATTTGGCTACATGGAAAAATCAAGCATCTGGAGAAAACCTTCCCCTAAATACATAACCTGGTCTCTAGCTGACCTTCTCCCTGACGGCTCAACAGACCTTGTCTTCACACAGACTTGGTTTCTCTTCTCCGCTCTACCCTCTTTTGGCTGAAGAAGCTTAGACAAATCACCCCACATCCTTGTTCTTTAGTTACTTCAGCTGCAAAATGAACCAATAATACTTGCCTCTTAGGTCTAATAACAATATCTCCATGTCTGGTTTATAATAGGTATACACACACACACACACACACATATGTGTGTGTGTATACACAGACAAACACATGTATATATTTCATATATACATATATATTTATTAAACATGCAGCATACATTCCTTCACTCTCAATTTGAGACAGTAGAAATTAAGGCAGAGAGGCTAAGTTGCACCTTGAGCCACTTGGAGACAGTGAGGGTTATTCCTAGTCTATTGACTCTTCCTCCAGCACATTTTCTAATTTATCATTTTATATGGAAAATGAGATAATGCCAAATAGAATGTAGAAAAACAATAGATCAAAACCCAGTGTCACTGCTGGTGTGGCTGTGGTGTTTATTGTCCATATTTCCTATTTCCCAGCTATTGGGCCTTAAGAAATCACTCATGCTCTCTGTGCCTCGGATTTCTCTGCTACAAGACATGAGCATTGGGCTACATGGGAGTAAAGTCAATTTGGTTCTAACCGCCTGTGATTCTAGGAGGCAAAGATGGCACGAAAGCATGTTGGGGCCGGAAGCCCAAGTATAGCGCTATGAATGGCGTCGGGCTTACTCAAGAGGCAGAAAGCCCCTGCTGCCCACAGTAGGAGTGACCCAGCGCTGTCCGCCTACCAGAGGAACTTGTATTAGCCGACTGCTGGCTGGACTTCGAATGTACTTGTTACTTTTTAAGGTTATTTCCAAACCTGAGGTTTAAAGATCTAAAACCGCTTAACAAAATCATCATTCTAATGAAGGTTACCTGACATGTGCTGAGTATATATATATATATGAGAAAAAATCAGCCACAAATCAAATGCAATATTTGTGTGGGGAGCTCCTCTTCCCACGGGGGCTGGGAGGTTACAATGCCACAACTGAATAGCTCTTTGAAATACTTCACTAAATTTCTCTGTTGGGTACACTTATTAAGCAATCTGCTTCAGAAAGTTTTTTTTTTCCTTTTTTTTTTATTCCCTCAGGGCTGGTAAAGTCGTATAATTTCATTATGCTGGGGGGCTTGATGCTGCCTTTTTTGAAAGATTTGTCTGCCTGGCAAGTGGCCTGAATTACCTTCCTTGTTGAGCCTTGATAAGTGTCTCTGAACGAAGGGAAAACAATTTGTACAACTCTTCCAGTCAATTGGAGGCTGAACTGTGGGACGGAACAAAGCTCTGTTCCATCCCACAGTGCCAATTTGCTCTTATCAAGAGCAACAGGGAAAATGTGATGGCGTGTTACTGTGAGACTAGGCAAGCGCTCCTGACAAAATGAGAAAACAGTCATTGGACCAGTTTTATCAACTCAGAGCTAGCTCTGCGGCGATTTTCATACAATTACCCCATGTTAGTATCGCCTCACCATATGGCTCATCATTGATCACTTTGCCTTGATGTTAATTTAATATGTAGTGTGGATGTTTGCTTGCTTTGTTAATAAAAATTTCACTTTGGTGTTCTGATTCTATCATAGAATGTGTGAGCATTGACAGGTTTTTAAATAAAATTTGTTGATGTTTGCAGAATAAAAAAAAATCATTTTCACAAAACCTACACTATTTGAATTTTCATAAGAAAAGTGATTGAGACTGACTGAGGCTGAGGAGTTCCTAATTTGTCCCAAGGTCAAGCCAGTGGTAACTGACAGGTTAGGGTTCAGTCCAAATGTTTTCAGTGAGATATTCTTTCCAGGCTGGGCCACTGACTTTCCTTTAATAGACTTACTTTATAGCGATCTCACTGTGATATATGTGAGATCACTCCCAACCTGCTGAGGAAACACAGATGTAATCAATGACTGAGTGTCCCCCTGCCCATGTTGTGAGACCTACGGGATATTTCATGTATCCTGGGAGTCAGAGCCCAGCTCAGGCAGACAAGAGAAAGCCACCAATGAGATATAAAGGTTCATAAAAAGTCTGAAAAGGACCACAGAGATGCTCTCGTTTGGAACCTGTGTTTCCTAGAACTTCTAAGATTTTGTACAGGCATCTCAGAGCCCACTGCAGGGCCTAAGAAGAGGGTTTGAAGCTTTCTACTCTCTGCCTCAGCCAAAGCCATTTAAATATAGGGCTTTCATGAACATTCGCCTTTGGTAAGGAGTTCACTGTGGGACAAAATGTTTGAAACAACTGGTCTGATCCAATGTACTCTCTTTCTGAAGGTGGAGGAAGCCAGTTCTAGAGAAGCCATGGGTCCAGGAGGAATCTGCATCTTTCAGGAACATCCCAGCTCCCAGCTCCCAGTTCCATGAACCACTGCTGGTGGGGTCAATTAACAGGAAGACCACATATCTCAATATTGTAAATGTTTAGACTCACATTTGCCCTACACTGTAGACCATGTTTGCAGGCTGGGAATGTAGGGCAGTTGTGAAATGCATAATTTATGGGGAAGCAAGGATTTTGAAGTGGTAGTGGGGAATGTTTAATACCTGTTAACTCTCTAAGGACTTTTTCTTCACTAACATTCTATTATTCATTCACTTTAAATTAAGAGTCTGTAATTAATTTCCATGCCCCCGTCCATTCCCACTGTGTAGCATCATCTCTTAACCAGTTTCCCTGCCTTCTCTTTTGCCTACATCAAATCCAACATGCACACAATTACCAAAAAGTATCTTTGTAACATGCAGATCTGACCGTGATACTTTCCTGTTCGGAACCTGCTTCTTTGACATGATGACATCCTTACATCTTAGCTGTGCTACAGAAGGATTGGTTCTCCCTCGCTGACGCTGCTGATTACTTCTCTGGCTTATCTCCCACTGCTCATCCCCTTGTTCTACAAGTTCCAGCCATGGCCCTTCACTTTTTCCTCCACACACTCATCACTGCCTCACACACGGACCCCTAGGCACGCTCAGTGCCTCCTGTCTGGAATACCCCTGCGGCACGACTGTACCTGGAGAACTCAAGCTCTGAGATTTATCCTAAGAATTTTTATGTTGGGAACTTTTCTTTTTTCGCCTAGCTCCATCATGCGTTAAATAAATGTCCTCTAATGTACCTTCATCTAGCAATTGCCGGATTCCAGTGAGATCTGCACATGTGAACATGTCTCTCAGTGAAACTTTCTAGGGCAAGGTCTGCATTCTACTTTTTTAACCCTCATAACAAACACATAACATAGGGCTCGGCATATAAAGTTGCTCAATAAACACCCGTTGAACTTAAATGTATTTCTGATTCCATGTATTAGTTAAGGCTTTTTGGTTGAAGAAAACAAAACCACCTTCTACAAACGCAAACCAAAAGAGGGATTCAGTAGAAGTCTGCAGGGGCGATAAATAATATGCTAGGGTGTGAAGTTCAGCAGGGCTCTATGGGGGTTGGGGCGCTAGGGGAATGAAGGCCATTCCTCCATCTATCTGGGGCCTCAAGCTCACTCACTCTGCTTCTTTCTGAGGGTCTGATGAATTCTGTTCTCATTTTCTCCCTAAGGATCACTTTTCTCTGCCTCTGAATACATAGAGAGGGGAAAGCTCACCACAGCCCTACCTCAATGTACCATATGAGCTGGGCCTGAAACTTCCGACTCCTGATTTGAAAGAGGGAAAACCCTGACTTTCTACTTTTCTAACCAAGCATTGTCAGAGGGGCAGGCGTGCCTTTGTAGATTCACAGCGAGGCTATAATTACTCATTTGGTTGGATCTGTTCGAGGAAAGGGGCTGTGGGCTGCACAAACATCTCAGAAGCATTCACCTTAAACGTGCTACGTGTGTCAGGATCAGGCACACGGGAGTGAGGCTACCATTCCCCATAGTGTTTTCCACTGAATGTTAGCTCCATAGGGTGCTGACAGTTGATATTATCAAGAAAAACGGAATGCTCTAATCCCATAAGTTTACAAAAATGCTCAGTTAAACAAACTTATCAGGGTTACTTTACTAGAAGACTCCTCACTGACTTTTAGATGCAAATGTGATTTGTGTGAAGGAAAGGGAAGATACTGTTCGCTGCATTCCCTAAACTTATTTGTCCATGGAATCACTTTTCTTCCCCCAAGAAACATCTTTTAGCGTTAAGGTTCTATAGAGTAAGCTTGGAGAACACTGAAGTAGTCCAGTGCTAATTATCTCACCCTCTTGGTAGAAATACATACTAATCAATATGTTATACTCCACCAATTACAGTAATGGCATTTCCTGGACTGTATTTAGGAGTCTTTGAGGGGCTATAAATTCCTCTTCCCCTCTTCCCTCTTCTCAGCAGGAGTGAGTTGTGATTTCCCTAGTGACCATCCCTCAGGCCAAATTCTTCTCTCTCCATTCGGCTGCAGGTCTAAATGTCTGCCCTGGTTTGAACAGATTCCACTTAGGAGGTGGGTGTCGGTTCTTTTTGAGAAGTTGTTTCAGCAAGTAGAGATGAGCTGGGGAAACAGAAAAACAGTAGTTATCTACAGGGCACAGCAGACGCACTGACGTGATGTTTTCCTGTTAATGATTAGTTCAGATCCATTCATCTTGTGTTTATTGAAAGCTTGCTTGACTTAGGCTCCAGGCTGGGCATTGTCGATACCAAGATAAATAATACCAGAGCTTAACCTGGAGCAGCTCAGATTTTAGCGGAAGAGACAGACATGATAGCAGATAACTTCTGAAAGTGGTAAACACTTTGTTAGAAAAAGTAAATGATAAGGATCTAGCACAGAGACTTTGTTGCAAGAAAACACTCTCTAGAGAAGTGACGCTTATTCTCTATTTCTTGAAGAAATGGTAAGTGTTCTTAATGAAGACAAAAAAAAGAGACCTTTTAATGTGTGACTGAGAAAAATAAAAGAGTCAAGGAAAAAACCCTGGGTGATAACCAACATTAAGTGGCTGATGGAGGAGGTGAATCCATACCAGTCAACTGAGAAAGAATGTCCAGAAAGTTATGGAGAAGGATGTCCATATAACAAGAAAGAAGTTTCAAGGGAAAAAGAAAAAGAAAAAAAAAAAAAAACCAGAATCAGAACATCAGATGCTGCTGCAGAAAATCCAACAGGAGGCCAACATCTTTGGTTTAAAGTTAATATTTTCAAATTTGGCCTTGAGTATGTTGAAGACCCCAAAGACAGCAACTTGGACTCAACTTTTTCCATTCTATGTGCTCAACCAGTGAAAACCTTAAATTGACCCATGATAAAATAGTGTAGATTGTTCTTGCTGAATCAGTGCAAACTTCAGCTAACAAAGCTATTTCAAAAACTGAGAATAAAAGGGAGGGAGGGATGGAAATCAAAGGGGTCTTTGGCGGGTTATGGGTTTGTAAACACTTGTACTTGACCACAAAAAGCACATAAGAATAAGGAATGAGGAGATCTGCTGTTGATACAGGGTATCACCACCAAACAACTGTGTGAGCTTAAGGAAGTCATCTCATTCCCTGGACCTGAGTCAACTGTACAATGAGGAGGGCTAACTAGAACATCTCTGAGGGCTCTTCCAGGGAATTAGACGTCCTCGTCATGCTTATGTGGAGTGACTGAGACGTTATGGCTCTGTGCCACACCACAACTTCCAGTGGAGACTCTATCTCCGCATCATTGTTCAAAAAAGTAGAATTCCCGTTGATGATATCTTTGGACAAGGCTGAACCTAGCTGGGCTGGAGAAGGGAGAGAAGGAAGATTTTTTTTTTTCCTATCTTATTGACGCAGAGGGAGAATCCTAGCTCTGGCATGATTTGCTATGTGACCCTCAGCAAGTGTCTTTAACCTTGTGTATTAGCTACCTGTTGCTGCATAACAGATTGTCCCCCCAGATGTCTGTTTGGGCTCACAACAATAGGCAGATATTTTCTCTCGCCATTTCCGTGCATCAGGAATTCAGGATCAGCGTGGCTGAGTGGTTCTGGTTCAGGTTTTTCCTAAGGTTGTCAGATATTGGCCAGGTCTGTAGGAAGGCTTGACTAGGGCTGGGGATTTACCTCCAAGATGCCTTCATCACATGACTGGCAAGTTGGCTCTGGCTGTTGGAGGGAGGCTTCAGGTATTTTTTTTCACGTGAGTCTCTCTTCAGGGCTGTCCGAATATGTCCTAGGACACAGTGGCTGGCCCTCCCCAGAGGGAGCAAATCAAAAGACTCAGGCAGAAGTGGTTAACTCTTTCATAGTCTAGTCCCAGAAATCACATACTGTTATCTCTGCTGTATTCCATTGATCGCATAGATCAGTATTGACTCAGTGTGGGTGGGCATCACACAAGGGCATCAATTTCCATAAATAGGATGTTAGAACCATCCCACTTTTATACCCCTTGAGGAGAAACTAGCCAATTGAAAGAACAGAGGTTCATGAGAAGGGCCCTGGCTTTGTTGCAGAAAAACGTGTTACAGCTCAGTTGTGACAGCAACCTGGATCGGGGCGAGAGACCAAGCAGCACTTGGAAAGTTGGAGAACTCAGGTTTATTACACCAGCGGGCCCAGAGGAGGTAACACTCCAAGCTCTGGACCCCATCTGTAGGTTTACACAGGCTTTTATAGGCTGCCAGTTTACACTTTGCAACATCATATGCAAATAAGGTATAACAAAAGTTGACTAATTAAGAACAGGCTTTGTAGAAATGGACCAATCAGAGGGGAGAGAAATAACCAATCAGGAGTGAGGGAAATGGACCAATCAGGAGTGAGCTCCACTTTCCTAGAAGTTAGCCGATTTCGAGGCAAAAAGTGAGATAAAGCCGCTGGGCCAGGGAACCTGCTGGTGCTGGCAGGAGAGTAGTGGTCCTGCCTGGGGATCCTGCCTGTCCTTTTTATGGCGCTTCCCACCTCAGCTTGAACTCCATGTTCACGTCTTGTTAGTTGTGTGATATTAGGAATATTCCTTTATGCTCTGAGACTTGGTTTCTTTATCTGTACAAGAAAAAATTTATCTCTAGCTCTTAAGAATTTTTGAGGATTAAAAATACCATATAGTGAAAGTACCTGATGGTGATGACGACGATAATTGCTTTTTTCTTTTTAATATCCCTAACTACGTACCAAGCACCATGTTAAATGATTCCGATTCTCCTGTACTTCATTATATCGTTATAAACATTTTACCATCCAAGAAACTCTCCTGGGGATGTTGGCTAACTTGAAGTCACACAGCTAGTGTAATGGCAGAGTAAGAACTCAGACACAAACTGTTTTCATGACAAAGCTCCCCCTCTTCACCGTCATAGGTTACAGACAACACACAGTTAAAAACATGCAGCCAGGGCTGGTTCCCTCCTCTTGCTTGAGTGAAACTTTCCAGTGTTCTGCATCCTACTTTAAAGTAATAGTAAATGCTTGTTTTTTTCTCAGCCAGGTTCAACCTCATCTCACGAATCATCTAGAGTTTTCTAATGGAGTGGTGGTCAGGACCCCATTTTTCTAGGTTCACAGCAGCTCATCAAACATCACCCAGGGTCAATTGGAACTGCCTGTAGTAATGACAAAATCCATGCCTTCAATTTCTTAATTAACTAAATACAATGAAGTCTGTAAATTGATCAAAGCAGGGTCTCATATAGAATTAATTAGGAAATTGTGGGGAAGGACTCAGTGATTCATTAAGACTTTATAAATCTTCCTGGGAATGTTATGAGAGCCCCAAATAAAGCACAGTTGTATTTAAAAAATTAATTTAGAATGTAATATTCACATCAGCCTTTTTTGGGGGGAGTAGGGAGCACAAAACATCCCAGCTTCAGGGCTCCCACTGACATTCTGGGGTAACACTGTGCTTTGAAAAATGCCCAGTGGCAGTGTCATAGGTTGGCAGATGGGAGCCTCTTATAAACTTCATTATCACCCTTTCCCAGCAGATGCCTTCAAATATTGCTATTAACACTATCACCTTACATAAGCAGTGTCTTTTTTTTTTTCTGATCTTACAGAAAGTGTAAATAAAAGTATTCTTAGAAGACTTTGCAATGTTTCTGGCCTGTTACAAACTAATATGCAAAACCAGATGCTTAATGTGGCTCCAAGAAAAGTCCTATGGCTTTTCCACCTCAAGCCCATTATATGGAAATGCTAGGGACTCCACTCTACTGAAACCAAGACTTCCAGGGTTTCATTCATTCATTCACGAAATATCTATAGACCCACTGATTCAGGGCACTGCACTTGGCACTTGTGGAGGAACAATGCATAGGGCACTCATCTTTACCTTCAAGGAGCACACAGATGAGTAGAGACATGGACATGGGCAGGCAAGTTCAGAAAAGGGACCAGCAACTTTGTGTGCAGCAGTGGAGGCAGACCAAAAAATGTGATCATTTCTACCCAGGGGGCTAGACTCTTTATGGAGGCTTCGACACTTGAGCTGAGCTGTGATGAGGAAAGACAGTCACCAGGCAAACTCGAGGGAACAGCATGAACTTCGAGGACTTGGGGTCAAGGCCACATTCAGTGCACTGAAGGGACTTTGGTCTACCATGGCTGGAGCACTTTATCTTTCTGGGTTCTGACACGTTAGAGGTGATAATTGTTCTGTAATAGCACTTCTGTTGCATTGGCTCAGCCAGAATCTTTCTGATAGTGAATTAAAAATGCAATTAGTAAAAAAAAAAAAAAGGAAGAAAGAAACGCAATTAGCTATTTTACATTGTGTTCATATATGCAAGTTAAAGAGGAGACTTGATATAATTATGTAGAAAATAGAGGTTAATAAATACCAGGTTGGGCTGGAATTATTTGTATATTCCTGGAGAAGGGTGGTGTAGAGTCTGCATAACGGAGTAAGGGGAAGGAAGCTGCTGAGCTATTTATAATTGACTCCTCTGAACATAATGCTGAGAAGGTCATGTTATCCCCAGTTTCCAGATGGGAAATCAAGACCCAGAAAGTGAGGTCAGGTGTTGAAATTCACACAGCCAGTGCCTGAGCAGCCTGGATCACACCCAGCGTGGTCTGACTCGTAAGTTTGTGTTCCTTTCTTTTTCCCTCAGTTTTTATAATTATTTGAGTTTTTCATAATTTCAGGTATAGTGATAGCTAGATTCAAGTGCTAACATATGAAAATGTATTCCTTATTTTTTGTTTGTTTCAAGTAATTTAGCCAAAAGTATACTTCAACGATGTGACTGTCAGTTAATGAAATCATATTATATGCAACTTAAAAGAATATTTGATTTTCACAATCTTAGCTTTTGTAGGAAAAAAACAACCAATTAACTCAAAGCATGAAATTAAGCCAGCTTACACTTATGCTTCAAAATTGGAAACTATCAAAATTTGCAATAAGGAATATGGAGTAAATTATGCTATCTGATCCTTTTGGTGAATTAGCAGCAAATGACAATATTGTGTTCAAATATACACAAAGATTTTATAAAATATGCACAGGAAAAAATGAAAGATTTTGCACTGCATGCATTTTTAACATTTTATATAATAGGCAAATAATTTAATAGGAAATTACACTTTATTATTATTTTAATTGAGCAGACGGAATATAAAGACTCCATGTCAATTTTACATTCCTTTGAAATAAGGTCCTGTTGCTTTAAGAACAAAATACAATAACTACTCTAAATAAGAATATCAATGCATGATTAATTAGCCCTCCGATTTATACCAGCAAGGTGAATAAATTCCAGGATACTTGTAGTAAGAACAGCAAAGCAGATGTCGGAATGAGCCCCAAGGCCAGCAATTACTCCCAGACACCTCTGATTTTCAGCCACAGTTTCTCCATTTACTTTTGTCACTTTTTCTTTGCCTTTTTTGCTTCATCCTTTTTCGCACGAACTTGTGCTCTGCTGCATCTGCTGTGATTCACCCTGTTCTATTTAAGCAGCACACATTTTGTCTCTGTGAACCAGAGTTTTACCGTTTTTTTTTATTGAAATATAGTCAGTGTACAACGTTGTGTCAATTTCTGGTGTACAGCACAAGGTTTCAGTCATACACGAACATACATATATTTGTTTTCATATTCTTTTTCACCGTAAGCTATTACAGGATATCAGATATAGTTCCCTATGCTGTACAGTATAAACTTGTTTATTCAATTAAGCCCAAAAGAGAAAGAAAAATACCATATGGTATCACTCATATGTGGAATCTTAAAAAAAAAGATAAATAAACTTTTATATCAGTTTGTTTTTTAGTAATTAATCAGGGCCTCCCAGGTGAAAGATACAAATGCCACATTTTCAAAAGAGATGTTATTACTGGAAGAAACTGTCCCAGGCCAGAACGCATTTGATGCTTGAGATGATTTGGGACAGAGGGAAAACTCACATAGTTTAAGCAACTCAGTTTCCTGGAGGGCTGCTTGGTCCAAGGCAGGACAGTGTCCTGAGGGGAAGGGCGCTTCTCTGACAGTTGGTCACAGTTCTGCCTTTTACCAGCTGTGACACGTTGGTCACTTAACCCTCCGACTCCCAACTTTCTCTTCTTTTAAGACTAAAGACAATCTCTGATCTTCCTTCCAGTTCTGATCTTTCTTCCAGACCTGACCCCTCCTTACCTGAATCACTTTTCTCCATTAATTTGCTCAACAGATATCACTGGAGCACATATTTATATGACACCCCAGGTTCAGAGAATCAGAATCCCTTTGTAGTTCTGCCCGTAAACAGCTAAGTCAGAAAATAATGCATTTCTACAGGTTTTTATTCTATTTACTTAGAAAATATATCACGTCTGCTAGGTGTCAGACACTGTTCCAAGCATTTTACAGACAACTTATACTCTCCACTTCACAAATAAGGAAACTGAGGCACAGGGGGGTTCAGTAAGCAAAGGCTATGGGATGAATTGTGCCTCCCCCCAAATTCACGTGTTGAAGCCTTAACCCCAGGACCTCAGAATGTGACAGCACTGAGGGAGGGCCTTCAACGTACTGACGAGGTGAACGTGAGATTGTGAGGGTCCTAATTCAGTACGGCTGATGTCGTTAGAAGAACAAAGTATTTGGACACACAAAGAGATGCTAGGAATGTGGGCAAACAGGAACCAGACCATACGAGGACACAGGGAGAAGGGTCACATGCAAGCCGAGGAGAGAGACGGCAGAGGAAACCAAACCTGCCGACACCCGGATCTTGCACTTCCAGCCTCTAGAGCTTGTGGGAAAATACATTTCTGTTGTTTAAGCTGGCCAGTCTCTGGCATGTCGCTACAGCTGCCCTGGAGGTCTAACCCACCCACCCGAAGTCACGTGACTGGCACGTGTTGGAGCTTGGATTCATTTAACCACAGTGTTATGCTCTTTCTCAAAGATACAAACCTGCCTTCCCTTATTACTCAAACATGGCATAGTAGAAAGAGCCGATTTTCACGATGGAGGACATCCAGGAACTGATTCCTTCCTGCCTGGACAGTCGTTAGCTGTGTGACCTTCGGCAAGAATCAGCAACTCTCTGAACTTCAGCTTTCTCTTCTGTGAAACTGAGATGCTACCTACGTCTTGGAATTGCTAGGTGATTAGGCGCCACAGTATCTGTGCAAAGTGCCTGCTAGGATATGTGGAACGTACAGACGACTCGGACGTGACTCTCTTTCCCTTCCTTGACATAATGGGTGCGGTGTGGAGGTGTGAAAATCGCCAGGGAAGTTCTACAAAAGGCATTGATAATAACACCTGCCTTAAGCTGCACGCCTTCTACCTGCCTGCACATTGCATGCACCGTCTTCAGTTCTGTGAGAATGTCCAGGGCGATTTGTGTAACTCTTCCCCTTTTAAAGATGACAAAAATGGAAGCTCAGAGAGGTTCAATAACTCCCTAAGGTCATAGAACGTCCCTGACAGAGGGAGGGTTGGCCCATGGTGATTCTTATGCCAAAGCCTGAGTTCTTGACAGAATTCTATTTCCTGTTAGACTCCTTGCTAACAGTTTCCCAATCAACCCTTGAGCCTCTAGGGGGCAGGGGCTATATTTATTTTCTATGTGTGACCTTCATTCCAACCAGCATTATGGATGCCATATGCACAAAGTCCATTCATATTTGAATGGCTGGGTGACTAAACACACCAAAGATGCTGGGTGTGCCCACCTCTGATCCTGCTGGCTTCCTCAGGTGGGTGAGGGGCTGGCCATGGACCTCTGCTGGACCATCTGGAATGGATATGGCCTCCACATCAGCAAACAGGACACACCAACTACAGTCCAGCAGGCGTCTCCCCCCGCCAACAGGGGGTCCTTCTGCAGCTTCAAACGAAGCTGAAACTTGAAAATATTAACGCGGCCCCTGAGCCTCCCTGCCTGCTGAACCCTCCAGGGGACAATAAAACAGGAAACTTCCTGACTCTACCAGCCCCAACACCTCAACGCTTGCTTTTTAACATTCAAGCCCTCTGGCCTCCAACCAGATCGATACAGTGTGATCTCTCCCAGAAAATCACTTCAAAATGATGTGCCTTTGGCAAGGCACGCCGCTGATCGGGTCCTCTGCAGATCAATGATGGCACCCTCTGGAGAGGGCCTCGTGTGGTTTCCTCATTACAGTCTAAGGATTGTGTGTCACCTGGCAACAGGGGTGCCCTTGAATGCTTAAGCAGGTGACTTTGGATCGAGGCCTTGGAAAGTAAGTAAGAACTTTGCAAGGGGAAGCAGGGAAGGCTGGGAACCACAGAGCGAGGGACCACCATGTGCAAACACATGCAGGGAGCAGACGAAGCAGCAGAAGCAAAACACATCATTTACGGGTTTGGTCACCTACCTGATGCCAGCTGTTGTGCAAGGAGATTTAGATCCTCCCCAAAACACCAGATGGCAGCTATTTTTATCTCCACTGTATAGAAGGAAAATCTGAGGCTTGGGGAGTCCACGTAATTCTCCAGAAGTGACATAGCTGTAGGTTGATGGAGAGTTTGAATGTTCAATTAGCTGCTCTGAAGTTCACTCTTTCTAGAAGGATGGACACCATATCAGGGCTGGCCTCCTTCACCCTCAGGCTCCATCCTCGACACTTGTTTACAGGAAAGGAGTCTTATTTGTCTGTTGGTGTTTACCTTTCAAGTGATGGTTTTAGAACTTAATGAGTGGGATGGTCAGGAGTTGCAGGCAGAGGGTTAGAGAGATTTTATTCTACGAGAAGTGGTATTCCCTCTGTCCTCTGTTTGGGGTACGTGGAGATGCAGACTGCTTCTAAGAGGCCAAGAGAGGAGAATTTCAGGTAGTTAGGTGAATCTTAGGGAGAACTGCTGTATTAAATATCGCCCCTGAGAGCTGAGTCTATCTCCTTCCAGTAGGAATGTATTATTTCATATATTCATTCTTCCCTCACCATTTAGGTACACAATGCTTTCTGGGCGTCACACATTGTGCTGGTCCTTGGGGCATTAAGCTGACAAGTTGTCCTCCTGTTCCGTCCCTGGAGGACTTACCTTCACGTCTAGGGAAGCAGGGCAGGCAGGCAAAGGAGTTGACAAAGATGAGAATGTCAGAGAAGGCTAGAAAGAGGAGCAAGTGACAATGTCCTAGGTGGAGCTGCAGGGAGAAGGAGCCCATGACGGAACATTCCTGAATTTCCCGAGGGAGAGGTGCACTGCCTGCCATCCGGACTCAGAGCTGGGCCAACAGCTGGGCAGCAACCTGGGGACCTGGGGGTAAATCCGAAGAGAGCAAAGTGGTTCCAGCCTGGGTACGTGAAAGACAAAATGTCACCCGGAGTGTGGCTTCCTGTTTCAGAAACCACCTTGTGCTTCCTTTCTTTGAAGCTATTGGCTTCCCATGAAGAAGAAAGTTCAACTTGCCAGAGTGGGCACCCCTCTGCTAAGGTGCGGGGCCAGGTTAGAATGTGTGGGTTCCAATCGATCCTGAAAATCAGCACCAATTCATTTTAAAGCAATTTTTATTGAGCACCTACTAGGACAGGCAGGTATCCACAGAGATCCTTGCACTTAGGAGGCCTTTGAGAATGTATATCCCATCTTACATGGATGGACTTCATCTCCCCCTAAGTTCCTCCCTCGGGCTCTCCAACCCCTGTGGCTCTGACTGCCCTTCCCTCCCTCAATCTGTACTTCTCTCTTTCTGTCACACACACACACACACACACACACACACACACACACATTCCCCTTTGTTTCTTCTTCCCTCTGTCCTCTTGGTTTCTCACTTTCTTTTCCCTCATTATCTCTAAGTGCAGAGTGATGCTGTCCTGGAACCATTCCACTGTGTCTGTAAGGATCCCAGTGCCAGGCAGCTGTCACAGCTCATCTCTGATCACGACACAGGAGAAGCAGTCCTGGGCCCGTGCACAGGGAGTTAACGTTTACGAGAGAATCCTGCCATGCGCTTCAGTCCTCTCCATTAGTTCTTGCCACACCCTGGAAGGGAGGGACACAATGACCCTCCCGTGTTGACTGAGGACCCTCCGAGCAGGGATGTAATGAATGAGGTTGATGCACATAAGGACCACCTGAAAATCTGTTAAAAATCCAGTTTTCAGGTCTCTCTTACAGGAATTCTGATTCAGGAGAGACCAGGAATCTTTATTTCACTAACTCCTCCTATGATTCTGATGACAGGGACCACCACTTGGAAAAAAGAAGTGGTCCACAGCAATAGACCTTGGTGAAAGAGAACTTTGGATTCAGCAGGTTTGGGGTGGGGTCTGAGATTTTGCGTTTCTAGTGAGCCCCAGGTGATGCCTGGGGAGCTCTGGTCCAGGGGCCACCCTGGGCATAGGAGGGGTCTGTACACGTCTTTATTGTTTTCCTACATTTTGCAGATCTGGAAATCATGGAGGTAAAGCCACTTCCTCAAATGCACAGAACTAGTAGGTGACAGAGCTGGACTCTGCTTGGACACGCTGTTTTACTACCACACACATAGACTCCCTGTGGGACAACCAGGACATGGTAAGAATCAGACCTTTGGCATTTAGGTCATGTGAGAGACACAAGATGAGTTGGAAATCAAGTGTTGACAGTCCTGCATCCTCTACTCTTCCCAGTGGACCAGCCAGCCCCGCTGGGTGCACACCACTGCTTGCCAACCACTGTCTTGCTTTGCCCAGAACTGGTCACCGTCTCTCTCCACAGGGAGGCCAAGGTCAGAGAAAGCTTATGGCCAAAAGAATCCTATAGGCCTGAATTGTAATATCGGTTCTGCCAATTCAAGTCCTGTTGGTTTGACATGAATCTCACTAATGAGGAAGTTTTAGTTCATTTCCTTCCATTTCGGTTTCCTTTCCAGAAGGTCATTTTCTGCCTTTCAGAAGAGCTACCGCAGGGTGGGTGTCAGGGAACCCTCAGGTCTTACTTCTGTGGAGGTGAGAACAGGGGGTGTTGCCCAAGACGGTTACAGAACATCCCGTGACCCAAGTCTTCTGCTTTTCTTTGCTTCCTGCCCAGTCCGTGTCATTGATGAGCATTGCAAGAGCAGTGCAGTGACCGTGAGGATTAATAACTGCAAAAGCATTTAGAAAGGCAACAGCACACGGGAAAGCAGGTCCTGGGGTAAAGGCAGCACCACTTCCGTCCTTGTTGCTAACATGACTCCTCTGCACCTCATACATGGTACCTGGCACACAGCTTAAGAGAAGCCCACTGCCGGAGGGCGTGGAGCAGCCCTAGAATGAGATGAAGAAACATTCCATGACTTCAGGACCTGTTTCCACTGAACTGGGCAAAGGATGAACCGTGCTTGGGGATGTGTGTTACTGTTCAGACATCTGACTGTTAGAATTTGGCCTCTTTCCAGACTTGCTGAAGATTTGCTTCTTTCTGTTCAGACCTAACCTGTCAGCTCTCCTCGCGGCCGGTGGCCCTGCCTGGAGCTCGGTCCCCAAAGTGCAGCTTCCCCGCCCTGTTCCCAAGGGTCGCTTTCCTCTCTTCGATCTCTTCCTGGACAATCCTCTGGCCCAGGCAAGGATGTTGCCCTGTCCCCCGTCCCAACCAGTGACACACCTGCAAGCCAGCTCTCCAGATACAGGGCATGGAGGAGGCTAAGTAGGGAATTACCCTGCAATCTCCTGTGATCTAACATATGCCCGTTGCGGAGTGGTGCTCAGCCCTCTGGATGTTCTTGGGTTTCTCAGATGCAAAGTATGGATGATCACACCAATCCAGTAAGGTAATCGTGGTGATCAAACTATGATTAAAATAATAACTATGGCTACTGTTTTTTATCTTTTTAAGAGGGATAGGTAACTAGATTGATTGATTTTTTTTCTTAACAGAGGTACTGGGGATTGAACCCAGAACCTTGTGCGTGCTAAACACACCTTCTACCATGGAACTGTACCCTCCCCCTGTGGGTACTGGGTGCACGGGTGCGGTGTTAAATGTCATTGAGATTCTCTCCTTGAATCCTAGGAGATAAGTCCTGTTATATATACACTTACAGACGGGGAAACTAAGGCCTTGGGGGTTAAGTAACTCTCCATGTGTGTCAGCGATCATCTTCACCTGCATTCCTCAGGCCATCGCTCTCGTTGCACACAGAACAAAGGCAAAAGCCCTGCTCCTTAGTCCAGCTCCGTACGAGTCCATGCACGGTGCCGACCTAGGCTCATCTGTCCGACCTTGGCTCTCGACACTTCTCCCTGCTGCTTGGGCAGTGCTGTTCCCATGGCTTGGGACACTGGCTGGTTGTCCCTCACCCTCCGCTCTCACCTCTGCTCTGGTTACTCATCCTTCAGGGACTGCAGTGGCCTCCTTTCACTTTTTTTTTTTTTTTTTTTTTTTGAGGCGGGAAGCCTTCACATGGTGCTCATGCATGGAATTCCACCCTGACAGAGTGAGTGCTTTTGGCAATGAATTCATGCCTGTTTCCTTGTCTGCCTCCTCCTAGATGGTGAGCTTCATGAGGGCAGGGTCTGCAACAACTGTTTGCCATTTTATTCCCCGTGCCTTGTGGGCACTTGCTGAATGTTGGAGTGAATGAATCTGCCGTTGCTTTTCCTCCTGACCTGGCTCCTGGAGTCTGAGGTTAGACCTCTCTCAAGCCACGTGCTGTGACAGCACTACTTGTATGTGTTTACACTTGGTGCTTTTCTGGAAGCCGGGATCCTACTCATCCTAGCCACTTCCTCCCACGATGTCACAAAACTGGTGCTCCATGAATAGATGCTTATAATTGAATTGAAGAGAATATTAGACTTGAAGGGATTATTTAACATCCCTGTCTATAAATACCTCTGCTCACAGACAGGGGAGCAGGGACAGAAGTTTGTTGAGTTGATTAATGTGTTTATACAACTTGGGTAAAGACACTGACACGCACGTGGGGAGAGAGAGAGAGAACATCGTAGGCTCTGGTGTCAGATGGGACACATTTCTGGGTCTGGATTCTGATTCTATCACAAACTAGTTTCGTTGCCTTGTAGAATATTTTTTTTTCACTTCACTGAGTCTCAGTGTTGCCATCTCAAAATGTAGACTCATAAGAAGCAACACCCCAGGACGCTGTGGGAATTCCACATGGAGAACGTCACTTGAGAGACAGCTCCCGGGAGTCCTTAAAGCCTGCAGCACAGTGTGGGCTCTGCCCGCTCGTCAGCCTGGCTCGGCTCAAGTCCCTGCCTGCTCTGCCCCTCACTAACTGGATGATCTTGGACAAGTTCCTGAACCTCCCTGGGCCTCAACTTTCTCATCTGTAAAATGGGAATTATTACAGTCATACCTACTTCGTATGATTATTATGAAAATGAAAGAGCTAGTTATCAAAAGTGCTCTCTCTCTGTCTCTCTCTCTTAGGAGAAGTAAACAGGACTTTCCATATCAGAACACTCAGCAGATGTTGGCTGCTGCTGGGAAAAGGAAGGGGCTTCTGGGCTTCATTTTATTTATTTATTTTAGACTTTTGGCGGGGATTTAGATCTATCTATCTATCTATTTATTTATTGTTTGATGCAGATACTGGGTCCTGAACCCAGGACCTCGAGCATGCTAAGCACATGCTCTACCACTGAGCTGTACCCTCCGCCACTGGACTGTTTTAGACATGGATCTGGGCATTTGGGCTCTCTGATCACTGAGTGCAGGACTGATTATCAAATGGCACAGCCCCCTCAGAGACTCGTTTATCCCAGAAGATGTCACTTCATTTTTCCCGCTGACACTCTGTTTATGGTCCTGGGACAGGAGACGTGACAGATGCGCTCTCTCTGAGAGGCCGACCCCAGAGGAGTCGCAGTGCATGGCCAGCAGTGGGAGCCAGTTTGCTCTTTTGTTTGTGACTGTTGTTGCCAGGTCTGTTTCTAACTCGGCGTGAGGGGGGATGTTTGTGGAGGAAGCCTTGTGGCTCTCGGGAGACGGGCTGCGTGGAGGCAGTGAAGCAGCCCAGGGATAAATAGTGCCTTCAAGCTGCTTCCTCCAGGTTGCTCGATCAGAGGCTTATATCAGCACCAGGTGTGCAGAGACCCCATAGGGTCCTAAGTGCTGGTCAGTTTTCCCAGGCATTTTGTCCTCTTGGGAGCCTCCTTTGTGTATCCATGTAGTTATACTTTGATTCATTCAGCAGACCTTTGTTGATAACTCCTTTGTGCTGGGCACTGGGCTGCCATCACGGTAAACAGGCAAGGGCCATCACCCTCAGGGAACTTACAAGCTACAGGAGAGAATTACAGCACGGTGTAGGAAGGCAGCTGTAACCGCAGAGGGAGGGCTGGGGGAGCACGGATGACGTGCAGGATCAGCCTGGGGAACTGGCTGGAAAAGGCTTCCTGGAGAAGGTGGAAAAGGATGGAATTGGAAACAGCTACCCACTCAAGACGCCAGATGTCACAGTATCACAGGTGGAAGGCTTGGGCGTTACCCACCTTATCTTCTCACGTGATGGATGGAGACAATAAAGGAAGCCAAGTCGGGGAACTCTGCTGCTGTGTTGAAGGCTCTTATCTCAAAACCCCAGTTAGAACTACTTCCCAGGAACCTCAAATGTCAGTGACGCAGAGAAACGTATTGTTTCGCTATGATGTAAATTTGGTTCTTGCATAGTGAATAATCACCAAGCAGAAGTAAGACACGAGAGTGAAAAGAGGAAGGACCATTATGAAGAGAAAATAGACACCAAGCAAGGCCTGTCTTGGCAAAGGAAGACCCGTGCCATCTGTTTAGTGTTAGCAGTGGGAGGTGAGGAATCAGGCAGACTTGAGTACAAAAATGCATTTCTACCAACTCTGTGTCTTATGGGGTTGGACTATGTAAATCTCAGGGGAACGTAATGCTTAAAAGCATGTGCATTATTGTCATCAGATAGCTGGGGTTTCAGGTTGCCAGATTTAGTGAAGAATAATACAAGATACTCAAACTATACAAAGGACTATCCAAACTCAACAATAAGAAAAGAAACAACCCGGTTTAAAAAAAAAAAAAGGGACAAAGACCTGTACAGACACCTCACCAAAGAAGACACACAAATGACAAATAAGCATATGAAAAGGTGCTCCACATCACAGGTCATCAGGAAAATGCAAATTAAGAGGACAACGAGATGCCACTGGACACCTGTTAGAATGGCCAAAATCCGGAGCACTGACAGCATCAGACACTGGTGAGGACATGGGGCAACAGTACCTCTCTTTCATCGCTGAGGGGAATGCGAGCTGGTGCCGCTACTTTGGGAGACAGTCCGGCAGTTTCTCACAAAACTAAACATACTCTTATCATATGATCCAGCAGTCTCACTACTTGGTACTTACCGAAAGGATTTGAAAACATCTATCCACACAAAAACCTGCACGCGGATGTTTATAGCAGTTTTATTCATGATTGCCGAAACTTTGAAGTCGCCAAGATGTCTTCCAGTGGGTGAATGGATTAACAACTGTGCTCCACCCGGCCAGCAGGCTGTTGTTCTGCGCTAAAAAGAAATGAGCTATCATGTCGTGAAAGATGTGGAGGAAACTTAAATTCTTATTGCTAAGTGGCATAAGCTAATCTGAAAAGCCTACACACAGTACGATTCCGACTCTGTGACGTTCTGGAAAAGACAAAACTGCGGAGACAGTAAACAAGATCAGTGGTTGCAGGGGATGGAGCACAGAGGATTTTTAGGGCAGTGAAAACACGACGTGTGATTGCATAGCAATGGATACAAACCACCACACATTTGTCCAGACCCATACAGTGTACACCCAGGAATGAACTGCTAGGTAAACCATGAGCTTTGGAGGATTATGATTGGTCAGTGTAGATCCATAACTTGTAACAAATGCACCACTACCGGGGGGGGGGGGACACTGATACCGGGGGAGGCTGTGTATTTGCAGTGACAGGGGATGTACAGGAACTCTCTGTACATTCCCTCAATTTTGCTGTGCACCTAAAGCTGCTCTAAAAAAAAAATAAAGCTTGTTGAATGTTTTTAAAAATACAAAATGAAAAAAAGCAGACTGCTCTGTTAAATTTGACTTTCAGATAAACAACAAAAATGGTTTTAGTCTAAGTATGCATACATGTACTAAAAATAATCAGTGTTTATTTGAAATTCATATTATAACCGAACATTCTATGTTTTATCTGGTAATCAGTCCTACCTGGGTTCAAATCTTAGTTTCCCCATTTCTTCATTTTATTTCTGTGAACAGGTACATTCCTTCATCTATGATCTTAAAGTTGCCATGAGCTTGTAAAACTTTTACTGTAGTCCTTGACACAAATGAGAAAAGTTAGGCACTACCGTTCTTATTACTCAATGAACACGTGTTTTCAAGGGTCTACTGTGTGCCTCAGCTCTCAAATGGAGGGGTGCTGTGTCCTTGGGGAATGTTGTAGGGATTTAACGAAACATCTCATGCAGTGTGCCTGGTGCAACGTCTACTCGGTAGATAACTGGCTGGTAGCTGTATCAGCGTGTGGGTCCGACTGACCACCTCCCACCTCCGAGGAACCCGGCTTTGCTTTTTATAATTCTCATTCACCCCAGGGCTAAGGTGAGACAAGCAAGACGCCCATCTTGAGAGGAAAATCAGCAGTGCCAGAAGACTCAGGAATAAGACAAATAATATATTTATGTTATTTTAGTATATGTAATCAAATGTTAAAAAAGTCAAAATTAATGCAAACACACATTCTGAACAAAATACAATTTTTCTTTTAAAATGCAGGCAAGACTCAACCCTACACTCGCAGGACCCAGCTCATTTGATTGACCCTCTTCCTGGTCCTGCTAGTCACTTAAATGAAGTGACTGAATATTTTTTCTCTGAAAAATGAACTGGACGAGAAAAGCGTCTTCTATTGCTCTTGGTAGAAATAAAGTGAGAAGTTTGGAAGACTGGTGGCTCTTTGTTAGAATATAACATGTCACCAAATTTGGGCTTTTTTTGAGAAAACGTCGGAGGCACAAATGTTTGACTATCTTTGTGAGGTAAATGTTATTTGCCATAGTGATTTTATCAAACCTGGGTTATTTTTGAAAGTCTTAGAGCTTGTCAGTACTTTCAAACATTAGCAGTACCTCTATTTTTGCACTTCTGTCCACGGATGCAATTTGGCTGGAAGAATGCACTGAGTATAGTTCCTCCCATGACCGTGAGCAAGCACCTCAGGGTCACCCGGTAACCAGCACCAGACCTGGCACGGAAGAGCAGTCAAGGAATATGAATTAACTCGTACAATTTCATAGAAGGTGAATGGCCCGAAGTTAATGGTGGGTTGTAAATTAGAAAATTTAGTGCTGCTATGAACACTGGGGTGCATAGATAAACAACAAGGTCCTACTGTACAGCACAGGGAACTATATTCAATGTCATGTAGTAACTTATGGTGAAAAAGAATATGAAAACAAATATATGTACGTTCATGTATGAATGAAGCATTATGCTATACACCAGAAGTTGACACAACATTGTAAACTGACTATACTTCAATAAAAAAAATATATATATACATATATATATAAAATTTAGTCCTATGTTCTTCCACACTACTTTTTTCTTTAATATTTTATGATGGCCTAATAAAACATGAAACATGCAGTTATGTATGTTAATACTTTTGTTTTTTCTTTAATATTTCATGAGGGTCCAATAGGAGTGAGTCACTGTCCCATACACTCAGAGGCCTTGTATAATATAACTTAATCAAATTCTCCCAATTCTATATAATTGCAGAGGAGGACACAGGTTCAGGGAGATCAGTTGATCATCCAAGGTCACAAAGCTGGAGTGTGCAGAGTTAGGCACCAGGTGCCACCTGGCCAAACACTGTGACATCATGCTCCAGCACCTGAGTCCAGAGATGAATGAGATTGTCTTAAAATAAATCCACACTGTGTGGAATCTTTATCCATATCTAGCTCATCCCTCATGGCCCAGCTCATGCCCATTCTTCTAGAAAACACCCGTCTTCAAGAGGGCTTCTAGACCACCATCTGCTCAGAATGATGCTTGCCTTCTGTATAATCAGAACTCACTGACAGCCTATAAATATGGACTTAATAAAAGTTACTGTCTATATTATAACTCTTTTTTCTTAGTTTTGTATCATCAATAAAATCTTTAGTATCTCAAGGACCAGTCCCATGTCACATCCTTGGACCACGTTCTCTTCTATCCCAGTCCCACATCATAAATTCAGACCACAGGGCAGAGAGTACACATAACGAGGCAAGTCCCCATCTAATGACTTCAATCTGTAAATGAGATGCTGAGACCCAGGGAAATTAAGCGATTCAAGCAAGGCCACACACCAGCTCACCCATTCATAGGCATTATTTATTGAATATTGTTATTTGCCAAGCACTACGGGGGGAAAATAGGCAAAATTAAAATAAATTAGTAAATAAACACGATGATTTCTGAGATGACAAATATAACCAGAGGGAAAAAAAGCACAAAAGAGAGATGTGACAGAGAATGGGGTGCTCTGGGTTACGTAGGGTGGTCAGAGACCCCAGACTGAAGGGAACAGTGGTAGCAGCATGAGGACCTGGATGACGTCAAACAAATGATTGTGCAGAGTTCTGGGTGGGGGGGAGCATTTCACAGGGTGACTGCGAAGTACGTGGTATGAACAAGGCTTCTGAGTGCCAGGAGTAGACAGAAAGCGTTGAGTCTGGAATGGAGGAATGTTGGAATCTGACAACAACGTAAGGGAAAAGCATTTGAGGGCTTCAAGCAGGGGAACCACAAGATCTAATTTATGTTTTACAGCAGTCCTCTGGCTGCCACGTGGAAATGGGTTGGGAAAAAAGAGAATGAAACAGACAAGCAGGGAAGCATTTCATTATTCTTTTTAGCAACTTTGTTGAGGTATAACCTATATACAAAAAAAATTGTATGTACTTAATGTACACAGTTTAATTTGTGCTTATGCATACACCAGGGAAACCATATCCTCACCACCATATTAAAGTAACAGATATATCCATCACCTCCAAAAGTCTCCCTTTCGTCCCTTTTGTTTGTGTGTGTTTGTGTGAAACATGAGATCCACCCACTCCAGCCCTGGTGATCACCATCCTATTCTTTTCTTCTATGGGTCTGAGTTTTCAGATACCTTACGTAAGTGAAATGATGCAGTGTTTGTCTTTCTGATAACTGGCTTATTTCACTGAGCATGAAGTGTCTTCTGAGTTCCACGTTTCCCACGTTCTCACAAGTGACAGGATCTTCTTTTTTAAAAAAATTTTTATTTTGTTGATCTAAATTGCTTCTAAATTTGCTTTGCTGAGAGTTTTTATCATAAAAGTTTGCTGAATTGCGTCAAATGTTTTTTTGGCATCTACTGAGACTACCGTGTGTCTTTTACATTTTTCACTCCCTTAATGCAGTGTGTCACATTAATAGATCTTTTTCTGTTTGTGTGTTTTGGGTTCTTTTGGAGGATGAGCAATTAGGTTTGTTTGCTTGTTTATTTAGGTGCTGGGGATTGAACCCAGGACCTTGCGCATGCTAAGCATGTGCTCTACCCCTGAGCTACACCCTCCCTCCTGATTTTCCTGTGTTAAACCTTCCCTCTATCCCAGGGATAAATTCCACTTGGTCACAGTTACGATCTTTTCAATGTACTATTGAATTTGGTTTGCTAGTATTTTGTTGAGGATTTTTGCATCTGTGTTCTTCATGGATATTGGCCAGCAGTTGTCTTTTCTTGATGCCTCTGTCTGGCTTTAGTATCAGAGTGATGCTGGCCTCATTAAAAGAATTTGGAAGTATTCCCTCTTTGTCAGGTTTTGCGTGAGTTTAAGAAGCATTGGTCTGAATTCTCCTCCAGGTGTTCGGTGGAATTCACCAGTGGAGCCCTCTGATCCTGGCTTTCCTTTGTTGGCAGGCTTTTGATACTGATTCAATCTCCTTATTCATTGTGGTCTCTTCAAATTTTCAGTTTCTCCACGACTCATTCTTGGTAGGCTGTATGTTTTTAGGAATTTATTCATTTCTTCTAGGTTATCCAATTTGTTGGAAGAGGCCCCCAAAGAAGGCAAAGGAAGTTTCCAATCAGAACGGCATATCAAAAAGGAAAAAAATAAGGGAAAGGACAAAACCCAGATTGTGAAATGAGAAGAGGAAAAGAAGGGGACTGTGCTCATAGCATGCTGCTTAATCCGCTCAGGAGCTCCGCAGAAACAGCTCTCCTGCCCTCGCCCTGCAGGTGTGGCAGGGGAGGCTCTGAGAAGTGAAGCCGTTGTCCAGGTCATGCAGACGGCAGGACACGGAGGCAGGCTCTGAGCTCAAGTGTTGCTGTGATGTGGTTCCGTCTTGGGAAGGGGTTGCAATGTTAAAGGAAGCACAGGAGTGCAAAGTGATGGCCTTTTAAGGAGGACACATGGTAGGGGAGCCTCTCCCTGGAGCCCCTCCTTTCAGGATAGAGAGGCAGGGAGCCCAGTGGATGAAGGAGCCCAGAGCCCTGGGCTTGTGCAAGGAGCTGGGGATTAGTGGGGTGCTCTGGGGCGCCTGTGAATCTTCAGCTGTAGGCATCCAGCTACTTTTGGGTGCTTATTAACCCATTTCCATTTCTCTAGACTCTCCGCCTTCTTGTAAGTAATCCTTTCCTAATGCTCCCTGACAGGAGCTGTGCTCACCAAGACCCTTCTGGTTCAAGTGACAGCAACCAGAAGCAGAACTGGGGATTCTACTGGCTCATGAAATAGAAGAGTCCAGGTATTGACTCAGCTTCACTTACAAGTGGGCCCAAGCGCGCAGCGTTGTCATCCAGAGGCAGACGCTTTCTCTCTCTAGACCTTGCTCCTGGGCACCGCTAGCTTCGCTCGCAGGCAGGCTGTCTTAAAGAATAAAGCAGCTTCTGTGTCTCCAGGTTTGCTCAGCGAGCCCACCAAAGGGGAGTATCTGTGTCTCAGTGATATGAGCAAACATTGGAAAGTCTCTGATTTGCATGGCTTCAGTCCTGTGCCCACGTTAACAGAACAGATACGACACAGGGCTAAGGGGCCAAGCTTGAAGCACAAACCCACACCTGAAGCACAAGCTCACTCCGGAGTCCCAAGTCCACGCCTCATCACAAGCCCTAATCACAGGTTCACAAGCCCATTCCTGGACCACGAGCCCATACCAGGAGCTGGACATGGGGAAGGATCAGACAGACCTCACGGCCCTGGACCGACAGTTACGTGCGGGGAATGAGAGACTGACCTGGTGAAAAGCGGGTGTTAGTGTCAAAAGATGGCAGAAGGGATTCTGGAGAGAAGCACGGAAGATGAACTGACACAGTTGATGCCCCCGTAGAAGGCGTTATTCAAACACACGTTGACCTTTTGTAAATCTTTGCTATTCAGGGTGGTCTGGGGACCTGCAGTGTCAGTATCGCCTGGGAGCTTGTTATAAATGCAGAATCTCAGGCCTCGCCAGAACCCACTGGATCAGAATCCGAATTTTTAACAAGATCCCTCTGAGAGCTACATGCATATAAAAGTTTGAGAGGCACTAATCTAAACTCTGGAATCCAGGCTCTGCTGCTAAGCTCAGAAACTCCCGGCTGGTCCATTTTCACTTTCTATCCTTTGTTTCTCTTTTCTCATCAGGAGAGTGAGGGACTCGAACTAGCAAACCTCCACGATTTCTGCCAGTTTCTGACCTTCCAAAATTCTGGATTTGCTAAGTCTCAAAAGAGGAGTTAATTTGGACATCATACCAACCATAATAGAGGGTTTTCTACAGCTGTCAGAGAAGAAAGATGCATTCAGAGGCAATCTTTGAAATACAAAATTTAGATTTTTCCAACGTAGAAAACATCTACACTCTTGGTGTTAAACTGTGGATCCAGAGAATCCTGCAATCCCTAGAAGAGGGGGCATGCAAAAGGCTGAAAATTCTGGATGAGACACTATGGTTCTAAGGAGAAGTCTACAGAAACTCAGGGAAGAGGGAGCTGTTAGCATCTGCTACAAGAACCCAGGCATCCATCCTGGAGGAGACAGGGTATAAATGATGCCTTGAAAACTAGAGGACTGGATTCTGGGAAGCCTGGAGACAGCTTTTAACGGCTCAAGCATATCTCTCCTAGCTCCATTAATTGCTTTTCAGAATATAAAATAAATTAAGTAACGACAGCTCCAATTAAATAATAGTGGCTACCACTTCCTGCAGTAATTAGGGAGACAGATCACATGTAATTAATCCAGAGCCCCCAGAAGCTTCTCTCACCCTTTGGAAATCAACTCTCAGCTCTTCTCTTTTCAGTGGAAGGAACACAGAGGATTTCTGGTGGCCTCTTATGTTCTGTGCATTATTGATACCCCAAATGCCTCTGGGTAAAAGCATTAATCGCCTGCCTGCCAGCTCACACCTGAATGTGAACACTTGGTCTGTTGAAACCAAACCCATCTTTGTGCTTTGCTGGGTAAACGACCCCACCCGTGGAGCTTCAATGGAATTCTTGATGGATCTGATGTGCACGCATCATTCCCAGGCGGAGTATCTGTCAGCAATTTGCCCATTGCCCTCGAAGAGAAAAACACATTTTAAAGTGGAAGGTAGACAGAGGCATGGCTCTATCCCGCTTGCCGGTGCTACTTGTTTGTGAGCTAGCGCCCTGGGGAGCAAATTAAAGAGATAATGACTTTGGTAAAACCCGACTTGAAATGGCAGTTTGGAAGGGGAACACTGCTAATAGCTTGTCACTGCCTTTGCTAGAGGAAGACAGGAGAGGGAGGAAGCCTGTGTGCTCGCCGCCTGGCCAGATCACAAGCACTGAGCTCTGTTAAAGGCGGCTCACGAGGATTCAGGGGAAATTTTCCCGGGATGAGCTAACCCAGTGCCATGACCCACAGCACCGCTTAGAAACAAATGAGCCTCAAACCTTGAACTCCAGGCTTCCCCCTCGCTCTAACACCCCACTCCTCCGAGTCTCTGTTGAATTTTCCAGTTCCTCGTGGGAACACCAGGGGGCCTGGCAGGAAAGAGTTGGCATATGTCAAACAGACAAATTAAACGGTGTATTTTTAATAAAAGGACAAAGGTACGGGGTTCAGGAAAAGACACAAAGGAAAAGGAGGTGGCTGTGCTAACATCCTAGGCCTGAAAAGGTAAGAGGAAGACAGAGGGGCCACAAGCAGTGATGGAGAGTTTGGCTGAGGACAGGACGTCCAGCAGGGGCTGTGGCCTTTGGAAGAGGGATACAGTCCACCCGTGCAGACCATGCAGGCCATGCCCACCCTGCTTTTACTCTCCTTCCACTGTCTGATATTCTGGAGCTTTCTATTGGAGAAAAACAACTGGAAGACAGAGAGCAAGGAGGCCCACTGAACCACTGTCAGCCTCCCGGGGCGAAGAGCCTGATGGAAAATAAGGGAAAGTCACTGGGAAGGGCAAATGGAATATATTCGACACACCTCGCTAGTGGGTATTTCAAGCTTACCAGTCCCCAAACTGAACTCTAGATTTTTTTGTCTGCTGCCCAAACCTCCGTCTGCCCCAGTCTTCCCGTCATAGGAAAGTCACCACCAGCCACCTGGTGAGCCCAAACCTCAAACCTAGGAGCTGCTCCGGTCTCCCCACTTCCCTAAGCCCCAACCCGCACTTTTCCAGCAAGTCTTAGGTATCAACTTTCTGAACATATCCCTGAGACCTTGCCCCCAGTCCCACTGCCTCCATTCCAGACAAACCCACTTGTATCTCCTTAGTGGGTTATCTCAACGGTTTTCCAGCTGATCTCTTTGCTTCTGTTCCTTCTCCTCTAACTTCCATTACTGACACTTAGAACGGAACCCGATCTCCTTGTTCATTACTACAAAGATCTGTGCCATGGTCCCTGCCTGTCTTTCCACCAATATTTCTTATCACTCATTGCCTTAGACACTCTCTTCCAGCTTATATTCATCTTGCCCTGTCTTTCAAGTAGGTCGAAAATATTCCTGCTTTAGGACCTTTGCACCAACTATTCCTTTCACTTGCAAAGCCCTTTCTGGAAGCACCAGGCATGCCCCTTTTCGTATTTGAATATCAAATTACAGGTCACCTTCTTAGAGGTATTTCCAGATCATCTATTCTAATGTCGCCACTGGATCGCTCTCCACCACGTGGCACCCTGCTCTAGCTTCTTGTGTGTTCATTCATTTGTTTTTTTACTTTTCCATTGCTGTCATGTCTCTTTCACTCTGATACAAAGCCTGTGAGGTCAATGACTTTTTTCTCTTGTTTCTCTAGGAGAATAATAGGGGCTCAGAGAGATATTTCAGATGGAATGTTCGAGAGCAGTTAACATAAACATATATTTCCAGCTATCTAGAGTAGAAGTAAAGGAGAGACAAAAGGAAATATTTTGACTTTTGATACAGACGATCTGAATTTAAATCTGGATTCTATCACTTATGAGCAGTTATGAGAAGTTATGGGGAAATGTCTATGCTTTTATGCCTCTGCCTTTTTGTCTACTAATTGAGATCATAATATTACATATTTCATGGGTTTCTGAGAGGATCAAATTGAAGAATGCATGTTAAGTGTCCGACAAGTTGCAGGACAAGGAGGTCGTACCCTATCAATATTAGCTGTAATTTTATTTGAAACAAAAATTGTAAGTGTCACGAGGGTAGGAAACCAAACAATTAACAAAAAAAAAAAAACCACAAAGAAACAAAAACAAAAACAGAAACCCCAAAGCCTAGGAATGCTCTCTATATTTCAATTACCTGACAAGGAGACTCCATGCAGGGTATGTCTGCTTTCCTCACCACTATGGAACCAGAGCATCAGAAGCGTAATAGATGCTCACTTGTCCCAAATGAATGAATGAATGAACAAACGTGTAGTGTAACAGAGTGATAAACAGTGCGATAGAGTGGAAAGGAGCTTTGTGAACATAACTCATGTGTTCAATCAAAAAAATATTTATTTGTTGAGCACTGACTGTGAGCTAGTCATTTTTTCTAGGTAATAGGGAGGCGGCAATGAGCAAAACCAGCATGCCTTTATGAAGCATACATGGAAAAAAATACCTCACGGAAAGGAGATGGGGTTATGATTTTAGAGAAGTGTCATCAGAGGCATCACTGAAAAGGCGACATTTAAGAAAATACTGTAGGAGGCAAGGCCTCCGGCTGGGCAGGTTTCTGGGCAGCAAAGTTCTCACTAGAGAGGAAGCTCATGAAAATTCCTGAAGTCAAAGCGTGCAGATCGAGGAGTGGAGTGGGCAAGACAGTGCAGGGGATGGAGGCAGAGAGGTCAACATGGGCAGAGACTACAGGACCACCAGCACCGTCATGAGGACTTCGGCTTCTGCTGCAGGCAAGGAATGAGTCCATGGAGCAGTGACTAATGGAAGGGTAGAACCTGACTGCCTTCGGCAGGAACACGCTGGTTGCTCTGATGAGAAAGAACCATGGAAGCAGTAAATGGGTGTAAGCAGAGACTGGCCTAGGACGAGAGCGAGGCCAGTGGCAGAAAGCAGTCAGGCTTAGGATGTTCTGGCAGCTGGGATGTGGTTTTGAGAGAAAGAGACAAGACCAAGTCAATTCCAGGGTGAAAAAATGCACATTCGGTTCCACGGCCATCTTCACAAGGTCTCATTGGGTGACATGCCCACATCGACTTTTCCTTTCAAAGATGTCAGCTTTTGATTCCAGTTGCAGTAAGATTGTTGTAAACCAAATTCTGCAATAGAGAATCAGAATAACTTTAACATGAGTCCAAGTGATCTGAGTCTAGCCGGCCTGGCAGGACGGCGGGGTTGCTCAAAGTTTTTTCCTTTTAACATCTTCCCCATGAAATTTTAATGAATGTTTATAAAAAAAGTCAAATAAGTTTACTAAAGACAAAGATAAATAATAGATTTGCTACCATATTGATCAGAGCCTCCAGTACATTACTGTGCACTGTGAGTCATTAAGGTCACAGTGTCACAGGAGGGCTACAGGATGAACCGTGTCCTCCCCCAGCTCCATAGGGTGAAGTCCTAATCTCCAGTTCCTTAGAATGTGACTGTATTTGGAGACAGGCTCTTTGAAGAGAAGATTAACTTAAAACAAAGTCACATGGATGAGTCCTCATCCGATTTGACCGGTGTCCTTATAAGAAGAGTAGATTAAGAGACAGCCAAGACCACGGGAGGACACAGGGAGCAGGCCGCCATCGACAAACTGAGGGGAGAGACGGCAGAGGAAAACAGCCAACACTTCGATCTCAGGCTTCTCTCCCCTGGAACCGCGGGAACGTGCGTTTCTCCTGTTGAAGCAGCTCATCCTGAAGTGCTCGGTTATGCAGCCCTAGGAGACTGACACCCAGAGTATTTGTCCCTTTCAAAGACCTGGCCGCAGCGGGTGCAGCTCTATGCACTGGCGCGGGTAAGAACTCAGAACTGCTCAGCAGTATCTGGGGCAGGAGGCTGACTGATCAGGAGGGAGGTCCCCGGATGACAGCAGAAGTGACTACACTTTCTAACAGGAAAAATGAAAACGTATTAAGGAGGAACATAAAATTTCACACGAAGTGCACACCAGGGGCCTTGGGACTAGGATGAAGGACTGACTGAGATTTGGACCAAATGTGGAATTACAGAATCAATTTTTATTTGGTAACCCAGCCCTTAATATGATTATGATATCCTCTGCCCTGTTCATTGCATTTTATTTTGATAGTCTCTTGAGATAGAACTGATCGCGAAATTCTGAGAAGGGGTGCATGCAGGTGTATATGCTGGGGGTGATGAGTAATACACCATCAAAGTCTGCATCCTATGAAACTAATTGATGGGAAAATATGCAGAAGGGAGCACCAGGTGTTACTTGAGAAAAAAATATGGACAAGTGAGTTTTCTGCCATTTCTGCCATCCAGCTCAACTAATTCACTGCTCTTTAAGGGTCTTTCATAATTTACCAAGAGAAGAAATTAAAGACTCTTCCTGAAGTGTTTTTTTTTTTAAGTGGCATGGACTACAGAGATAATGAATTTCTTTCCTGTAGACTTGTCCTCAACACCTGATGAGGTGCTATGAAGAGAAATTTCATGTCTCATACCAGCACTTTTAAATGGCATCATTAAATACGAGACTAACCACTAAATGGATCACAAGATAGAAATGAATTCGGAACTAGGAGGAGGTTTCTAGGAAGGACTGGGCATTCAAAATTGCATGTACTGAAGTCCTTTAAAGCACACCGGAACACGGAGAGATAGTATCTGGAAGAAAGTAGCTCAATGGGGAGCCGGTTTTAAAATGTTAGTTTTGAGGACCCTTTTTCCCTGGGCATACATTAATTAGCTATTTGTAGATATTATGTTAAAAATCTAGTCTCTGTGCCTCATACAGTCCCTTCCTATGTGTACAGTCTCGCAGCCCTTGCTCATTGCTGAGCCCCTTTCTCTCCAGAAGCCTCTACCACCAGCGCTCATCTCTCCCCTTCTCGGCCATCCGCGGGACTCACATTTGATACACTCTGTAGGGATCTCTGTATCCCACAGTGTTCTGTAGTACTCACTTCGTACGTCTTATAATAAATCAGGAACCACAGGGAGCCTCAAAAAGAAACGGCTATCTCTTCTGTGAAACAGGAACGATAGTGCCTTCCATGAAGTGTTCTTATGAGAGTTAAAGAGAATGTGTAAAAATCCATGCTAATTCAGTATGTGCTACCTATGTTTGTCTCTATTAACATCGAGACTTATTTTAATCTAATTCTAATCCATGATTCTCCTTTTATAGGCGTGTGAACTGACGCTTAAAAAGACCTCATTTGAGTACTCCAAATATGTAAAGGGGAGGGGGCCGCAGATAGACTGGGGTTTGAGAACTCCACTTGGACAGCCCCCGGGATACTGTGAGAGGTACTTCACCTTTCTGACTTGCCTTAGAGAAAACCACAGGTCTTCTTTTTTCTGTTTTGAAAGATAGTTTCGAAGATTAAATGATACAACAAATGTATGTGGTCATGTGGTATCTGGCCTATTTTAGATACACTAAATATTAGAAGAGAAACAGTAAAAATAAAAATATATAAGATAAATAAAATATAAAGAGTATGAAAAAATATCCCTTCTAGAACTTGGTGGCTTGTAAAAGGTGGAAGAAGACAAGAATGTGAGAGAATTTACTCGAACGATCTGAGCCAGCAACCTATAATGAAAGAGGATACGAAAAGGAATATATGTATGTATGTGTATGATGGAACCATCATGCTGTACACCGGAAAGTGACACAACATGGTAAGCTGACTATACATCAATAAAAAATTTTAAAAAATGCAACGCTTGTTTCTGTAACTGGACACAAAGTCATAGGCAATATTTATAACTTTATTATTCCATTACGCATTCTGAGTCCCCTTGACTGTAGCTGATCAGCACTTTTTGTATTACAGAGGAAACCAAACCTTCACTCCTGAGGGTCTGAACCCTCAGTGGTCCTGCCTCTTTTTCGTTGCTGTGGTTTCCCCCTGACTTTCACTACTGGACAGGAAGGTAGGAAGGAAGAGGAGCCCCGGGAATACCCCACGGTTCACGGCACAGCTCTCCCTACCTCCACTTCTCCTTGCTAATTGAGATCAGTCATTCCCGGCTAATCTCTGCCTTTTCCTAACCTACCTCATTGGCCGCAGGAAGGACGAGTGTGGATAACCTGTGCGCACAGCGTCAGGCAGGTACTGAGGTCTCTGCACACGGGTGTGTTCCTCCCTGAGTCTTCCTTCAGATGACACTCATTTATTTGACTGAAGGTTGTTGTTGGGGGTCTTTTGCAGGAGATATCCCATCACATTCCTCTTTCTTGCCTGAGTCCCCAACAGTCTGAGAAATAATAATTTTGTAAAATAATCACCTCTATTCAGGACTGAAGCCAGACTGGAGGGTGGAGGTCTAAGGATGAGTCAGTCTCGACTCTGAGCTCCGGGAATCAGGGACAGATTTACTCGTCCAGTCCCTTGGCACAGGGGAGCAGATGAGCCAGGTAAGACTCACAGCATCAGGGGCAGGAGGCATGTGGTCCAGTGGACATCTGGCTCCTAGGAGAAAAGCAGAGGTCAGAGCCAGGCATGCCCACTGAGTCTTTCCAGGCTCACCAATTACATCATTTAGTCCACTCCCCCTTGTCCCTCCTCCAGGAGAACTAGGAGAGGAAAGGGGAAAGGTGCACATGGTATTTGTTTAGGGGGAAAAAATCACCCTGCAGGGACACTGGAGAGGGGCAGCTTTCCATACTTTCACAACATCAATGAATATATTAGAATGGGCCAGACTTGGCCACCCATCCTGAGTTTGTGGGAGTGAATGCAATACATCCAGCTTGTCCATAAGACATAACCAGTCTGCCTCCCTGAGAGGAGGGGCATGAGGAACCCCAAAGAAGGGTGAAAGTGCCAAGTCTGGGGTACTCCAGGGTCTGGAATTCTACTGAATGGGAATTCAGTGCCTTTCAGAACTGTTTCATCCAAGGTCAGATGAATTGTCTGCTCAATACTGTTTTCTGAAAACTGCATACATTATGCACACAGCATTCTGTTGGGATAAAGTTCAACTCTGGAGAGGATGAAAATAAAACATAGATCCAATTATATTTTTAGTCATTTGATAAGAAAAAGAAATACATAGTATTTTACGTGTCAATACCCAGAACGAGTTTGGGTATGTCAAATGTTAGGAACAAAACAAACAAATTACTCTGATGTTCTTTCTTTAAATCTTTTAAATCCCTGTATTTCTGTCAGGCGTGATGGCGCTTTTTATTTCAGCAATGGATACACAACGGCACCACTTGTGAGAAACCCTAGACCAAAGACGGAGTTATCTTCCCAGTATCCGTTTCTGCAAACCGTCTCTCATTCTCAAATTTCCCCTCCTTTCCACTCATCTCAGATGTGGCCTGTCCTGTTCTCCCAGGGCACCAAGGTTGGAGAACCACCTCCTTTTCACACGGTCTGAGGGCCCGTTTTCAGTGACAGTTGCTTTGTGTCCCTTGAAGGAGGCCATCTGTTCACCTTGGCAAGGTGAGTGTCTTGTTCCCTGTCAAAATGTCTACATGGTCTCCTGTTATCGGATTAGATTCCACACCTTTTGATTTTTCAGCTCAGGCACTGAAATGTTCTCCTGTGGCCGGGGAGATGGTTTCACAGGCTGTCTGGGGCCCTCGCGTGATATTTAGTCAGGGTCCTGATTGTGGGGACACTGCTCGCCTTCTGCCCTTGTCAGCAGTCAACTCACTCCTCACTAGCCCTGTGGGATGAGTGAGCTCTCAGTTCCAGGAAATTCCCATTTTCCAATTATTCACTGTTTTCCAAGTAATGCAGAGGGTGAAATATAAAAGAAAAACAGGGTGATCAAGTTATCAAAAACTCTGCTCCAAAAGCTCATTATCTGCAACCCAAATTAACTTAACCATAGACCCCAATGGCAGGAACATAAAGACGCTCATCTAACTGCCCTGGACTCAGTACCTTGATTGAAACAAGAAGCAGACGATATTGTAAACCATCCAATGCCCTTATTTATCGTTAGAAATCCAACAATCACCCTTTCTTCCCCAAACTGAGAAAACACGTTAAGAGGTAACTGAATCACTTTTCATATCTGCAGAACAAACCAACCTGAGGCCAGTTTGCCAGGAAATAGTGTTAACTGGGGAAAGACCGAGGAGAGGGGACTAGCACTTATTAGAAAATTCTTATGAGTCAGTCATTTTTAGGTGCCTTCTCTTGGTTTCTCCTTTAATTTCCACAGCCACCTAGAGAGGTAAAAGTTGAAAGTTACACTTAGCGATGAGGAAAGGGGTGCTTGGAGGAATCAACCAACAAGTCCAAAGTTACCCAGCCCGGAAATTTATTGAGAGTAGATTTCAGCCACTCTCACTACACACATGTACAGAAACTAGGTGAGGAGATGATATGTTAGTTACCTTGACTGTAGTAAGATTTAAATAGATACAATGAGCATCTGCTAGTCCCAAACTCTTAACTTATTCCTCCCACTCTTTCCCCTGTGGTAACCATACTTTTTTTTTTCTATGTCTGTGAGTTTATTTCTGTTTTGTAAGTAAGTTCATTTGCATCACTTTCTTTACATTCCACATGTAAGTGATATCAGACGATGTTTGTCTTTCTCTGTCCGACTTACTTCACTTAGTATGATCATATCTAGTTTCATCCATGTTGCTGCAAAAGGCATTATTTCATTCTTTTTTATGGCTGAGTAGTATTCCATGCGTGTATATATATTTGTGTGTGTGTCTGTGTATACCACATCATTTTTATCCAATCATCTGTGGATGGACATTTACATTGATTCCATGTCTTAGCTATTATAAACAGTGCTGCTATGAACACTGGGGGTGCATGTAAGTTTTTGAATTAGAGTTTTTATTTTTTTTCCAGATATATGCCCAGAGTAGGATTGTTAGATCATACAGTAACTCTGCTTTCAGTTTTTTAAGGAAATTCCATGCTGTTTTCTATAGTGGCTGCACCAATTTACATTTCCACCAACAGTGTAGTAGGGTTCCTTTTTCTCCACACCCTCTCTAACATTTGTTATTTGTAGACTTTTTGACAACAGTCATTCTGACCTGTGTGAGGTGATATCTCATTATTAAAGAAATGCAAATCATAGTAGTCTTTTAAGAATGAGAATTCATGAATTTGTTTAACACACATTAAGCTCCTAGAATGTGCCATGCACTCTACAAGCCTTGGAGATACAGCTCTAACAAAATCCCTGCTTTCAAGGAGACTCTGTTCCAGTAGAGAAGGACAGAACTGAAATCACAATCAGAAAATTATAATTAAAAGCTTCTAGTTTCTGGTTTGACATGACTTGGAAGTCTTAACTTCTGTACTCGTAACAAAAACAACAACAGAGGCTAAGCTAACTGAAAACCTACTGCTCCTCTTAGACCCATAAGATAATCAAGCTAGAAGGGCAAGCCACTGCACCAGAAGCTGGAGAGACAGGTGCATCCAGACTCCCAGCTTACCAGGAGCAGATGCTGCTGCTATGGCCTGATAGGGACATGTTAAACTGTAATTGAAGACTAGCTGGACATTGAGCATGCATCAGCTTAAGACACTACATCCTTAGGGGTCCCCACACTTCCATGGATTTCATCTCTGGGAGATACTACCCAGCTCCAGTACCCTCTGCATTCTTGTTTCACATACAGGAAGAGGGGAGCTGAGAAGCACTTTTGAAGATCACAGCCCAGAGACACAGGGTCTTGGAAGGACTGAGACCTAATCATTGCATCACAGATCTTCCTCGACTTATATGCAATTTACCTCCCAATAAACCCATCATAAGCTGAAAATGCTGTAAGGTGAAAATGCTTTTAATACACCCAAACCTGCCAATCATCGTAGCTGAGACTAGCCTGCCTGCAACGTGCTCAGAACACATACCTAAGCCTACAGCTGGGAAAATAATCTAACTCAAGGCCTATCATATAACAAAGTGTTGAATATCTCATGTAACCTGTTGACTGCTCTACCGAAAGTGAAGCACAGAGTGCTTGTAAGTTGACCAGTTGTTTACTCTCGTGATTGCATGGCTGATGAGAAGCTGCAGCTCCCCACCACTGCCCAGCCTCACAAGACAGAATCACCAGCCTGAAGAAAGACTGATATTCAAAATCTGGAGTATGGGTTTCTACGGAATGAGTACCACTTTTGCAGCATCGTAAAGTTGAAAAGTCGTAAGTCAAAACATCTTAATTCAGGGGAATTCATCTGTATAGAGTGCTTCCCTTTCAGTCACAATTTACTACCTCATCAGTAGGGGTCCTGTATAAATCACAGGAGATTACAGCTGCCATATAGTTAAAATCACACAGCCCCAGTCATCTGTGAAATACATTCCATATCCATCCACCCTTCCCCTCCTTTCCCACTGACTTGAGCGCAGCTGCTCATCACCTCTTCCCTGAACGGACGAAATACCTCCCCAACAGCCCTGTGCAGCCAGTAGCCCCAGTCTATCCTCTACAGCACCCCCAAGGAGTCCCTTTAAACAGTGGACCGGGTCACTGCCTGTGGTTCCCTGCATGACTGGTAGGATGGGTAATGAGGAGACGATGTAGCCTAGTGGCTGAGCACAGGACTCCACAATCAGAATACCTTGCTTCAAACTGTAGCTCCATCTCTCACCAGCTGTGTGCTAACACAGCCTAGTCTGTCTGTTGCAAGATTCCCCACCACTACAACGGAGATCCAGTAGCACTGATGTGCCATCTTTCTACCATCATTTTTGCTTATTTGCTGATTGCCTCCTGCATGCCAGACACTTGTTTTAGGTGCTGGAAATGAAATGATCTTTCTTTAAGCCAGTTAAACCATCTGGAAAATGGTGGGGAAATACAGAGGAGATGAACTTGTTGGTCACAGAAGGAGAAATAACGAGACATAACCCGATATGGTCAGCAGGAGAATGAGAGCCTGGCACAGCCACAGGTAACAGCAAAGCTTCTGCCGCATCTTCTCACCAAGGCCTGTGAGCTAAGGTCTTCAAGAAGGCATCTGGTCCACACAGCCCAAGGGCTCTAAATACTGTTCGCAGGAAGGGCTGCAGAGAAAAGTGAGTACGTACAGCTCAGTGAATGTGCAGGGTCAGACGGTCCTGGCTTGGGCCCAGGGGCTTCAGATTACAAACTGTGAATGATGGAGCATTGTTTAAACTTCCACAAGCCTTGCTTTTTCATGTCAAAAATTCAGGCAGTAGTGGTACTAGCCATATATGATTCTCAATGGAATTAAAAGAGGTGTTTTAGTTTAATATAAAGTGCTCATCAGAGCTCCTGGTGTGTGTTAAATAAATCATTCAGTATTCAGTAAGTCCACTGTTATTATTGGTGCTCAGAGTCAGGAGAAATCGCTGGCTGGGATGGTCAAGGGAGACCTTGTGAAGGAAGGTCCATCCTCATGGTGGACAGTGGCTGATGCTGTCAGAGCCTCACTCAAATCCCTCCCACGCTCAATTGTCCTACGCACTGAGGATTTCCTATTGCAAGTGCCCGTGACTCCCTTTCTCCGGCCCTGGGAGGCTCAGCTCACACACGGGAGAGTGGAGGTGCCAAAAAGTTAGTGCCTCTGGAAGTAGCTCTTTGCCAATGATGAACGGGAGTTTGTGGACAAGTCCCCCAGCTGCCTAGTCCACCCAGCAGACCAGTGCTGAGGAACATTCCATGCTGCTGCTCAGAGGTCTCGAGTGTGATTTAGCTCAGTCCCGCATGGTACCCTTCTCATGCATCTGGACTGGTTTCCTTTCATTTCCATCACTCTCCCCAGCTCCTCTACCTGTGCTTCCTAGGTCACCTCCAAAAGGAATTGCTTGAACCCAAGTCTTCATCTCAGGATGAGCTTCAGAGGGAACTCATACCCAAATACAAATGTTCAACGATGGTAACTTTATAAAATGATGGGAAGGGCAATCTATTTCGGGTAGCGGAAAATTTTAGGCAGAGAAATATAAAAGTCAGTGACTGGGGTGACACTGTGTTTAGTTGTTGTGTTTAACTCTCCTGTTACGGACTAAATGTGTGTGTGTGTCCCCAAACTTTACATATTGAAATCCTAACTCTCAATGTAGTGGTGTTAGTGGGTGGAACCTTTGAAGAAGATTAAGTCATGAGGGTGAAGCCCTCATAAATGATACCCCAGAAGGCTTCCTCACCCCTTCTGCCATATGAGGACACAGTGACAAGATGGGCTTCTATGAGCCCGAAAGTAGACTCTCACTAGACACTGAACTGGTGCTTGGCTTAATCTTGGACTTCCCAGCCTCCAGAACCATGTCAAATAAATTTTTATTGGTTCAGCCACCCAGTCTCTGGTATTTATTTTCATTACAACAGCCCAAACAATTAGACATCTCCTTCATCTGTCTACTCTGGCACTCTGAGCAGATTGCCGGGTCTCGCTCCTCTTAACATAGAAAAGAATGTGAAGCAAGACACAGACAGAAGTTGACTCAAACAACCCCTCATCTTGATGTTTATTTTCCAAAGGGCTGGTTAAGTTCCTGAGGGGAAGACAGAAAGAGAGAAGGGAAAAAAAGTGTTGACTAAGATTCCCTGTAAGGCTGTGAAGGTGGCAGTTGTAGGCAGATGACATAGATAGGTCAGACCCATGAAGTTAGAGAGACTCAGAAAACAGCAAGACCTTAAACAGAAAATGGCTGTGAGGTGCACTAAGGGGGTCTGGACCCAAAACCAATGAGGATTTCTGTGCCCCACTGGACCCTGCACCACATGGCCTCCTTGCTTTAAGGATTTTGTAACGGGGGCACCTAGGATATCAGCAGCAATCATAATTAGAACATTTTCTGGGCACCAGGTAAGCCACCAGAATTCTTTTGGACCTTTAATGAGAGGATGGGTACTAATAATAAAGAAAATCATTTTCTACCAGTCTAGTGAATGAACAGAGGCTTAGAATAAAGATTTACTATAATGTAAAGGAAAAATAAATAAACGTGATATTATTGTAGACTTGAAATTGTGTAATAAGATACACACCAGCCACATGTGTAAATGCTGTTTGAGTCAAACCAATGTGTAGATACTTTTGGCTGAAGTGGAGGGTGCAAAGAGGGTTGGGGAAAGGAGGGAGGGGATATGTTTCAACAGATTGATTGGAACACTAGTGTGCCAAAGGCCATTCTTAGCATTCAACCAGCCCTAGGGAGATGGTCTATAATCAGCCCCACTTTATAGCTGCTCTCTTGGCTCTAGCCCCATACCTGTTGTGCACTTCACATTTAAAGTTTGATCCAGCTTGGATGGGACATGGATAAAACCATTCTACACACTGGATGGGCTGCTTGGATCATATTCAACTTCTCCTTGATGATCAAGGCTCTTCTTCTGAGGTCTTGTACGTACAACTGTAAAGGATAAATATTAGATGACATTATAGCTTTTATAAATGGCAGTGATGATGATCATTTAAAATTTGAAAACAATGTAAGTGAAATAATAGCAATAGTTACACAGCACTTACTCATGCCAAAAATATATTATGTTCTGAAAGTTTTACACATTATAACTCATCTTATCCCCACATGAACCCTGTAAGGTTGATGCTCTTATTATCATTCACATTTTACAGAAGAGAAGACTGAGGTGCAGAGGAGCTAGGTGATTCACTCCTGGTCACATAGCTTGTAAGTGGTAGAAGTAGAATTTAGATCAGTTTGTCTGGTCCTAGAGGTCTTAGTTTTACCACTGCGCTATGTTGCTTGTCTGAATTCTTGTTTCTAAGTGTTCTCCCATTTTACTGTGCTTTTCATTCCTTATTGCTGTGTTCATTTCATTTGTCCAGGTGTTCTCCCAAACCCAATTTTTTGCATGTCTTTTGGGTCCACGGCACAGATCAAGGCCCAGTGTACCCAGAGTGGTAGTAATGATGAGATATGCATATTTTCTCAAATGTTTTCCAAACATCTAGAGGTGTGAAAGGATTTAATCTACGTTAATACACCCTTACTTTACATATACGTGTTGGTTAATTTTGTGTGTCAACTTGCCTAGGCCTTGGTGCCCAGATGTTCTATCAAAAATTATTCTGGATGTGTCCATGAAGGATTTTTTTAGATGACACTGACCAATGGTGTTTATGTCCAGAAGAGCAAGGATAATGTAGGAAACTAACAGTTCATTCTTAAAGGATTCATGCAAAAACATACTCACTCCAAGTAACAGTGCAGAGACAACAGTTTGAAAAGCACTTAATACTCTAGCTGACCTGGAAAGACCACTCCAGTATGCCCATAGGTCCATGCCCCCTCTAGCTCCAGCCAACCTTCCAAGGTGGTGGCCTCAGCACACACACAGGAAAAGCTCTAGAAAAGCTCCAGCTAACTCCAGATCCAGGTTGTCCTTCCACAACATTCTGGTACACACAGGCTACATAGGAGATGCAAGGTCATGACTTCAAGACTGGGAGAGGTAACTGTTCACCTAATTCATAGAAACAAACACAGAAGGTCAAACAAAATGAGAGGATAGAGAAATTTATTCCAAATGAGAAAACAAGATAAAATCCACAGGAAAAAAATCCTAATGAAATAGAGGTAAGTAATCTAACTGATGAGCAATTCAAGATAATGGTCATAAAAATCCTTCCTCACTAAATTCATAAGAAGAATAAAAAACACAGTGTGCACTTTAACAAAGAGTTAGAAAATATTTTTTAAAAGAACCCATCAGAGCTGAAAAATACAATAACCAAAATAAGACTAGGAGTTCAAAATTTGTAGATCCTGACAGGTATATGCAAAATAAATAAATAAATAAAATACAGTGGAGGAAATCAACAGCACATTAGATAATATAGAAGAACACATAAGCAACTTGGAAAACAGCATAGTAGACATCACTCAATCAGAACACCAAAAAAAAAAAAATTTAAAGACAATGAGAATAGTTTAAGGGACCTCTAGGACAAGTAAGCTAACACAGAAGAAGAAGAGACATAAGAGCAGAAAGAGAATTTGATGATACGATGATTGAAAACTTTCTCAGCCCAAGGAAAGAAACAGATATCCAGGAATCCCAGAGAGTCCCAAACAAGATGAACCTAAAATGATCCACACAAACACATATCATGATTAAAATAACAAAAGTTAATGATAAAGAGAGAATTTTAAAGGCAGCAAGAGAAAAACAAAGAGTCACAAGCAAGGGAACCAACATAAGGCTATCAGCTGATTTTTCAGAAGAAATTCTGAAGACAAGAAGGGAGTGGCATGATGTATTAAAAGTTCCAAAAGAAAAAAAAAAGACTACAACCAAGAATACTCTACATGGCAAGATTATCATTTGAATGGAAGGAGAGATAAAGATTTTTCGAGATAAGCAAAAACTAGAAAAGCTCATCACCACTAACCTGGCCTTAAAAGAAATGTTAAAAGTGTTTTGTTTAAGCTAAATAAATAAATAAATAAATAACTATAAATAAGAAAATGTATGAAAGAAAAAATTGAAAGCTAAAAATCTAACTGATAAAGGCAAACATATAGTTAAGGCAGTGAATCAATCACACAAAAAAATAGCATGAAGGTTAAAAGATGTAAAATTACCTATAACCACAATAAATAAAGAATACATAAAATGGAAAGATGTAAAATCTGATGTCATGAAACATGGGAGAAGGAGAAAAAATGTGAAGTGTTTAAAGTGTGTTCAAACTTAAGTGACTATTAGCTCAAAACAAGCTCTCTCTCTCTCTATACACACACATGCACACACACACACGTATATGTTTACATCAATGAATAGATCATCCAAACAGAAAATAAATAAACGCTAGCATCTAAATAAGACATTAGACCTGATAGATTTAATAGATACATGCAGAACATTCTGTCCAAGAACTGGAAAATGCACATTCTTTTCAAGTGTCATGGAAATGTATACAAGGTAAATCACATGCTAGTCCACAAAATGAGTCTCAATAAATTTAATAAAATTGAAATAATATCAAGCATTGTTTGGACCACAATAGTATGAAACTAGAAATTAATTATAGAAGAAAAACTGGAAAAAACACAAACATATGGTGAATTAACAGCATCATACTAAAAATCCACTGGTTCAATGAGGAAATCAAAAGGGAAATCAAAATAAATCTTGAGACAAATGAAAATAGTAACACGAATTTCCAAAATCTATGGGAAGTAGCAAAATCTTTCTAAGGGGGAATTTCACAGCAATATAGGCCTATCTCAAGAAACAAAACAAATCTAAAATAAAAAGGAAGTTTACATCTAAAAATCAGGAAAAAAGAAGAACAAACCTCAAAATTAGTAGAAGGAAGAAAATAATAAAGATCAGAGAGGAAATAAATGACATAGAATCTGAAAATCATATAAAAATCAATGAAACTAACAGTTGGTTCTTTGAAAAGATAAACAAAGTACACAAACCTTTGGCCAGATTTATCAAAAATGAAAGACAGAAAACCCAAATAAATAACACTAGTAATGAAAAAGGAGAAGTTACAACTGATATCACAAAAATAAAAGCAATCATAAGAGATTTCCAGGAACAATTATATGCCAAAAATTGGACAACCTAGAAGAAATGGATAAATTCCTAGAAACATAAAACCTTCTAAGACTGAATCAGAAACAAATAGAAAATCTGGACAGACTGATTACTAGTATGAAACTGAACCAGTGATCAAAAAACTCCCAACAAACAAAAGCCCAGGGCCAGGTGGCTTCATAGGGGAATTCTACCAACATTTAAATAGTTAACACTTATTATTCTTTAAAAAAAATTATCTAAAAAATGGAGAGGAAGGAACACTTTCAAACTTATTCTATGAGACCAGAATTACCCTGATAACAAAAAACAGACAAAGACACTATAAAAAAATTGTAGGACTGTAACATTGATAAACATAGACACAAAATATCTCAACTAAATATTAGCAAACCTAACTCAACAAAATATTAAAGGATCATACGCCATGATCAAGTGGGATTTATTCCCAGGAATACAAGGATGGTGCAAGATACACAAATTGATCAATGTGATGCACCATATGAACAAAACAAAGGATAAAAATCTGATCGTAATGATAGAAGCAGAAAAATCATTTGACAAAATCTAGCATCCACTTATGACAAAAACTCTTAACAAAGTGTGTGTGGAGAAAACACACTTCAACATAATAAAGGCCATACACAACAATCCCACAGATAGCATTGTACTCAATGGTAAAAAGCTGAAATATTTTTCTCTAAGATAAGGATGCCTACTCTTGCCAATTTTATTTAACGTGGTATTGAAAGTCCTAGCTACATTAATCAGACCAACATGATAGAGAGAAAAAGAGAGAGAGAGAGAGAGAAGGCATCCAGACTGCAAGGGAAGACTAAAGCATCACTATTTGCAGATTATAAAATACTCCATATAGAAAAACCTAAAAATGTCACCAAAAACTATCAGAAGTAACAAGTGAATTCAGTAAAATGCAGGATACAAAAGTAACACACATAAATCTGTTGTATTTCTATATCTTAATAACGAACTATTAGAAAGAGAAATGAAGGGAAAAATTACCCTTTACAACCGCATCAAAATGGATAAAATACCTAAGAATAAATTTAATCAAGAAGGTGAAAGATTTGTACTCTAAAAACTGTAAGATATTCACAAAAAAAATGGAATACAACACAAACAAATGAAAAGATGTATCTTGCTCGTGGACTGGAAAAATTAATACTGTCAAATATCCATACTACCCAAAGGAATCTACAGATTGAATGCAATTCTTATCAAAATACTCATGATGTTTTTGACAGATCTGGTACAATAATTCTAAAATTTGTGTGGAACCACAAAAGACCCTGGATAGCCAAAGAACTCTTGAAAAAGGAGAACAAAGTTGGAGTTATCATGCTTCCTGGCTTCAAATTATATTACAAAGCAATAGTAATCAAAACAGTATAGTACTGGCACAAAAAGAGACACATAGATCAACAGAACAGAATTATACCTGGCTCCTCTTATCAGTCAATTGTCAAATGTGAGGAAAGAACACAGGAGTGCAGACAGTGTCAATGATTCACTCAGATCCCCTCTACTTTCTTTCATATTTATTTGTTTGTTTGCTTAATGTTTAGTATACTCATTAAGTTCCTCAAGTCTTCTTTGGCTTCTCACACAAGCACCTATAACTTTTCTTGGGAGAACTGCCCTCAATCTTCCTGCAGGAATAGGTAACAGGAATGCCTGGGAATGTATTCCTCCCTGGCTGTCCTTTGACGAATAACAGACAGATGCAAGGGTGTATGCCATCCCAATTTCTTTGCTTTGATAGCAACAACGCAGGGGCATCCCTTTCAATGAAGAATTTACCTCTGGGACAAGGTTGAAGGCAATCCTTGGAGATGCTACCAGAGTTCTTGGTTTTCTTTGGCTCCTTCCTCTTCTCTTTCCTGCTTCCTCCACCCCCTACAGTTCTTTACCTGGAGAATTTCCTTAATAAATCACTTGTAAAATAATTCTCACTTCAAGATCAACTTCTGGAGAACATCACTTCAAACAGACACTTTTGAGCAGAGCCTAAAAGCATGACTAACCCAACAAACTCAAAGTTGGGAAAGAAGATTCTAGGCAGAGGAATCAGCAGGATCAAGGGTCCAGAGATGGGAAAGTACCTGGGAAGAAGGGGAGAAGAGGCCTCTGTGGCCAGGTGTGAGGGTGGAGATGGAGTAAACAACCTTGAGAGGCATCTGTCCTATTGGAGAAGACAGTCCTGGAAGTGGGTGAATCCAAGTTCCAAAGTTTCTCTTTTCTTTTTCTTTTGACATAAGAATATGGGAAGCAGGATTGGATTTAGGGAGGTAGGTAAGCAGGATTTCCTCTGGTCTATCTCTGTGGTCCAGCACCACAGGGCATGTCTGGGTCTGTTAACATGGAGCTGCTTACTGAGTACCTGCTCAGTGCCCACAGGGAGATACGGTGTGTATCTAGAGCAGGTGATATGAATTGTGTTTTCCAAGAGCTCACACACTGGTGGAGAGGATGATAAGGTGTCCATCAGCCGTGGGCTTTAAAGGAGGAGTGGCCAACTGACTGAGGACTTAGGGAAACCTCTCTTCTCTGAGGGGTGCATGAGCACTAAGTATCCAGTAGGCATTGTCGATGCAGGGATGCAGGATTGGGGAGGGGCAGGTGAGAAGGCATCCTGGATACAGGAAGCAAGACTAGGCAAGAGCATGTCTGTCCAGAGAGTAAGTGAGTCTAGACTGGCCCCAAACACTCTGAGTGTGGGTGCATGGTGGTCAAAGAGGCACTGAGTGGTACATTTCTCTATACTAATGGGCTTGACATCTATAATTAGAAGACAGTGAGTCAATGGATCTTTCATTTTTTCATTGAAGTAGAGTCAGTTTACAATGTTGTGTCAATTTCTTGTGTACAGCGTAATGTTTAAGTTACACATATACACACATATATTCCTTTTCATGTTATTTCTTATTATAGGTTACTACAAGATATTGAATTCAGTTCCCTGTGCTGTACAGTAGGAACTTGTTTATCTACTTTATATATAGTAGTATCTGCAAATCCTGAGCTCCCAGCTTATCCCTCCCCACCCCCTTTACCCCCTGGTAACCGTAAGTTTGTTTTCTATGTCTGTGAGTCTGTTTCTGTTATTAAGATCCACTGCAGATAAAGACACAAATGAACTTATCTACAATGGATCTTAATAACAGGAATGTTAGGATCAGTTCTTCATCATAAGCAAGTGCTTGACAACAATGGTGACAAGGAAGGTGACTGTCAGCCCTGCTGCCACCAGCACAATGTGAGTTTCCTCCTTGCATTCTATCAACTATGCTGGGAATCCATGGTAGATTCTTATTTTTGATAAAAGAAATTCTTCATTTCTGTGCTTGTATTTCTAGGCAACCATGACAGCTATGTCCCCTGAAAGTATTCACGTATAGTTTGTTTTTACATCTTTTAATTTGGCAAATTGCCCTGTGAGACTGACACATATACTCACATGGTGTCTTTCTTTTTTGCTGCTACTTTGCTATTTCTTCGGTAACTGTCTTGCAGAACTAATAATTAGCATACAATTAACTACAAAAGCAATCAACCCAGAAGATGCCTCCTATAATTTGCTGCAATCTCACCCGGGTCCTGCATCCCTTTTACTGCTTGAGAACTCAAGCCTGGATAGCAAAACATTCAATTATGAGCAGTCTTAATATTGAAGCAGTACCTGGAAGCAATGCAAAATCAAACAAATTAGGGCTGCCTTGTTTTCTTGGTAGCCTGCAGAGATGGGGCCTCAGCAAGTGGCAAAATGAACACATTGACCAGAGGTCCTATGGAGTCACTGATGATGGCAACCTGGCCAAGCAAGCATGGAATCGAGAGAGGGGAGTTTTTTGTCACAGCTCTCTTTGCTTTGCTTTTAAAGCATTTGCTTAAGAAAAATAGTCTGTATTTCCAAACCAGGTTAGTGCAACAAACACAGGTCCAAGGACAGCACTAATCATTTGGTAAAAGAGACAACCAGGAGCCATTTGTTGAAGTTTGCTCTGTGCCAAGTGCTTTATGAATAATCTTGTGAAACTCAAAATAATCCTGCCAGTGGGCCTATGATCCTTATCACAGGCTTGAAAACCTGAGACTTGGGAAGCTTAATAGAAATTTATTGCAGTGGATGGGTCAAGAATGAAAGGGCTATTTTAGACTTTCTGGGGAAGGACATACAGAGTGAGAGAAGATATATTCATTATTATAACATGATAGGATGTTTTGCAAACTGAAAAAAAATTGTTTCAACGTAAACAGAAGAAGGCAAAACTGAGACCAATCTGCCCATTCTGCAGGACTAGCTGAAGATAAATTTTGTGTTGGTGGGATCAGAGTTGACTGAGGTCCAGAGGGAATGTCTGCATGAATCCTATCCCAAGACAGGCTTAAACAGAATCCCTGAGGTCCCCATGACGTTCAAGGTTATCATAATGGTGTATGGCTTGGAAAAGACTCGGAAACACTGCATTACACCACATGTCCTTGCACAAGGTCACAAAGATAGGAATATGCCTATCAATCATCAATTAAACATAAATCCATTTACTCTTTATTGAGCAACTATTATGTGCCTGGAATTTTACTAGATGCAGAGGCACAATGAGGACAAAACAGAGTTCCTCCTTCTCAGCTACCTTCTTTTGGGGAAGAGATGATGAGCAGTAAACAATAACGACAGGAAATAAGAGCTATAAGGAAAATACAAAGCAGGGAAGGGAGATAAAAATGAGTGCGGGGATGAGGGCTGGGGGTTCCACAGGGTAGACAGGATGGGTTGACATAATACGGACATGGGAGACACCTGAAGAAGTGATATTGGAGCCAAGACCAAGAAGCGGCAGACAAGTCCTGCAGAGAATGGCTCTGAGACATGGTGCCGGCATGGTCCATGGATAGCAAGGAGGTCATTGTGGCTTCTGGCCACTAAGGGAGGCAGCAGGAGCTGGATAGCACAAGGTCCTGTAGAGCATGGCAAGAACTCTGAATAATGAATAGATGAATAATAGTAATAGCAAAAACTTATGTGTTGGACCATGTTCTAAGCAATTTCTGTGGGAAGCCTCATTGAATTCTCCCAACAACCATGCCTCATAGATGAGGAATCAGGATTGGCTCAAGGTCTTAACAGCTGGTGAATGGAAAACTGGATTTGAAAGCAGGCAGCGGGGATCCTAAGTCCGTCCTTGTGACCATGCACTACAACGCCTTTATAAACAATTTTTGTAATAAGAAAGCAGAATCCAGGAAATGGGGTGACTTGGGAACTATTTGACTTTCCAGAGCTGAAGGTTTTGCAGTTAGGCTCTGTATGCACTTTGTCCATCTGCATGCATGCCCTTCAGGCTGCTGAGAGATTAATTTACTAATTACCGAGCTGGCACAAATCAATGATGGCATTTTAGAAAAGCAAAATGTTTCAAGGCTTGGGCTATTGAGTCATATTAATTCAAGAAGTCCTTAGTGGAGGGGGTGGGGTTCAATTTGTGAATCAGTACAGTTTCCCAGCAAGATTTGGTACTGATCCCAGTGAGACCCAATCACTGTTGTTAAAAATAGCGACGCAGTAGAAGAACAGATAACCTTGCCAACTGCTTCTACTACAGGCCCAATGAAATAAATACAGCATATAAGGTAGAGGAAAAAGCACACTCAGGAACATCGCAGTAAGGGGACTTGGGTTTTAGTCCTGCCTCTATCACAAACTTGCTATAATTTCAGAGAAGGTATGTCATCTTCATGCATTTCAGTTTTCTCACTGACCAGATGGAGACCATATCTATGTTGAAGGATTTGGGGGAGAAATAAAGGACACCAGAAGACATGGCCATTGCCCCTGTGACTGGCCTAGGGTCTGAAAGGTGATGTTCCCACCATTTCCAGGGATAGGAATGGGGCAGGAATGACCCATAATTGGGGATTATTTGTAAGGACCTGGAACTGAGAAGTATCCTTTATTACAGGAAGGGCAGGAGGCCAACTATAGGAGAAACTGGAGGTTCACACATCAAAAATCCTAAGTATAAGCATCAAACCAAAATGGCTCAGACCTATAAATCAAGTCAGGGGTCAGGAACAAGCTTGGGAGCATCAGGAAGAGTCAAGAGTATGGAGTGAGGGTAGGGCAGTAACTGAGACCACAGCTCAGGACTATGGACAAAACTGCCAGTCCGTTAGGCGACTGGAGGGCATGCAGAGCAGAGGTGATGGGCCGTCTCATAGCTCCCAAGTGTCTGGGAGCAATGCTCTGTTGTTCATTTATTCACTTGTTTTCTAAATTTCTCATTTTCTTTTCATTTATCAATTCAACAAAAGCTCTTGAGTGTCTGCAATGTGCTGGGGTTGTTCTGGCTACTGAGGACTGAGCAAAGGACAAAATAAGCCAGGTGCCTACTCTCATTGACCTTAAGTGATCTCAGGGGAGTAGATGATATGTATATCAATAAAGAAAAATTTTATATATACAAAGTGTTATATAATGAGTAACATGAAAATAAAATGGGAAAACTGTTTAGCAACTGACTGGGAATTACTTTGGATAGTGTGGTCAGAGAAGACTTCTTTTCTTCCCAGATTTATTTTAAAAATTAAAAAATTACAGAGCAATTGAAAGAATATGCCCCATTGATACCACTCATGTAGATTTACAAACCGTTCACATTTTTGTCACATATGCCATGCTTTTCCATTGCTGAATTATTTAAAATCAAATTGTAGACATCGTGATACTTTATTCCTAAATACTTTAGCATTTAGCTTGTAAAAGTTCTTCTTTTGTATATTTCAATATCATTATCACAACCAAGAAATCTGACATTAATTCAACAATATCAAACAATAATATTCCTACATCCAAGCTCCTGCTGTTCACAGCATGCCAGGCCAATAAATCAAGACATGAGAGGTTGGGGCAAGAAATAGTGACTTTGTTCAAAAAGCCAGCAGACCAAGAAGATGGTGGACTAGTGTCCCAAAGAACCATTTTTCTTGAGTTAGAATTTCGTCTCCTTTTATACTAAAAGGGGAGAGAGTGTGGCTGGTTGTTGCAAACTTCTTGGTGCTGGAATCCTTCATTCCTGCAGCTGCCCACATAGGACTGGTCGCAATGTTCCTATAAACTTCCAACAAGACAATTGTTATTTTCCATTCTGCAACTTTTTATCTCTGTATGAATAGAAACATGTTATGCCTTTGAAGGTCAGAACCTTGAGAATGGGCTATCCTATATTATTTCAGGCTATAGGCAACATTATTTTCCAAAGATGTAGATCCAGCATGACTAAGCACAGGCAACAGAGAACAACGGTTAGAGCTAAAGGAATAGACCCAACATGGATTGTTCTCTGTTACAGTAATAGATTTCAGGTTTTGTGGACCTTTATGGTTTATGGGTCAGGATTTTTCAGCTGAAGATGTTATTAAGTTCCTGTATAACAAAAGAGAAAACAAATTACCCAAAACTTTATATTGCTGAAATTCAAAATATAGTAATAATCAAGTAAACTTTATATTGCTGAGATTCAAAATAGAGTAATAATCAAGTACATGTTTTTGGTACTAAATGCCTAGTAATGAGAATAATGGAATTTAAGTAACATTTCACTTAATTGAGATTCAAAGTTTGTGCTTCCTCTCCTCAGATCAATTGTAAATATTCATCTGCTAATGCTGATCTGTAATAAGGTTTTTCCTATTTCATCTTTTAAAATGCTTTTTACAGTTAGATAGTGCTAAATATTGATATCAATCTACCAGCATATGACTGAGCATATTTACCATTTGGAAGGCACTTAGAGGATTTTATTAGGTTCTTTTCTACATTTGCCTTTTAATATGCTATTACATTACAGATTAATCACTTTCAATTGAAGGTTAGGTAGAAGCTCCTCAATTGCACATTTAAATATGTTTTTAAATACAGAAATTTCCTTTACACTTGCACTGAGATCTGAAAAACACTCCTGAAACTGTAGTTAGAGCTTTGAAAATCTATCTTTGCAATTTTGTGTTAGAACACAGATCTTCCTTCTTGTTTTAATTTCTGACAGCAGGGGAGATTATAAAGCAGGTTGGTATTACTTGTGATGCAAACATTAGTTGTCATTGAAATGACTTTACCACAGCCTACGTTTTGCATATCACTGTTTCACCTAGTAAATTCATGTTGAAATCATCTCCCAACATTTTCAAGGCCACAGCAAAATTTAACTTCTAAATCCAGTCAATGTTATACAATAGTGGTCGAGGACAGAATTTCTTTTTTTTTTAATTGATTTATAATCATTTTACAATGTTGTGTCAAATTCCAGTGTAGAGCACAATTTTTCAGTTATACATGGACATATATATATTCATTGTCACATTTTTTCCTCTGTGAGCTACCATAAGATCTTGTGTTTATTTCCCTGTGCTGTACAGTATAATCTTGTTTATCTATTCTACAATTTTGAAATTCTGTCTATCCCTTCCCACCCCCACCCCCTTGGCAACCAAAAGTTTGTATTCTATGTCTATGAGTCTGTTTCTGTTTCCTATTCAGAAAAAATTTTATCTTGGCCTGGAGCTCAAACAATTATAATAAAACTCAAAGCCAGTGAACTGCTGGTAAATTCAGGATAATCAGCTTTTAGTTCTGCCCCCTCCAAAAAATTTACAGAACTGACAATGGTTAAGTTCATGAGAGCAAATGAACTACACTGCTGACATTATTAGTTCAATAACATGAGAGGTTCAAATATTTTCCACAAAGTAATCCTTGAATACAATTAATAACCTATGCTTCTAATATCTCACATTTTGACAAATTTTGTAAATTATACCAAGTAAACCTTTTTCTTTTTTTTTCCTCCTGTTTTACACCTACTTACACCACCATTAAGCATAACAAATCTTAGCAGATTCCACTTCAGGTTGTACTAGAATTACTGTTTACCTCTTAAAAAAAATTCTCATCTATAGTTTTCCCATTCAGACTAATGATGGAAGCTAATTATTCAGCACATAGAACTCAGTACAGACTTTTCAAATAAACAATTATTGACCAGAATTAGTAACATCTATAGACTCATCAAGAGACAAGGAGACCACCTGAAGAAATGTAACTGACTATTGATGGTTCTCCCAATATCCTCAACTCTTCCATCAACTCTCCTCACAGAAAGCTAAGAGCCTGAAGTTTATTTTCTCTGGATAGTGTCTTCGGATGCTGCATTCAACCGTAATTTAATTAACTCGTGGTTGGTGAATGTTTTGTGTAGCTTGGCACACAAATAAGCCACTAAAAAATTTGCTTTTCTTTTGAAATTTCATTTTCATGTATTACTTTTATGAAGAAATTTTGCTGTGATGGGAGACTCAGTTTCAAATGTTCTAATGTTTCTGATGGTTACCTTCCTGTAAGTTAGGAATATTATGAGTGCATGGCCAGGTAATATTGATGTAGACTGCATTCCTTCAGCGTAGCTACCATGTCTTCACATAAGAAATTCAGTATTTTGACATCTAGTTTGATAGTACAATAATCCACACTCCACTATGCCATAAAAGTAATGTGATGTCCATTTTTTCTCTTCTTTTTTTTTTTGTTTTGACAAGGTGGGATGCATTGAAAATTAATGAAATAAAGTACTATGGTGACATCTATGAAACTCAAACCCCTGCTGAGGTATAACTATGCCTGCAACTAATTCCATGCCAACCAAGAGTGTGGAGTAATTAAAAGACCACTCACAGTCTCTCTCCCAACTACTCACTCTGTCGTGTATGAAAGCAGTCACAGATGATAAGTAAACCAGTGATAATGGCTGTGTTCTTGTAAGCTTTACTGATGAACACTGGAGTTTGAATTCCATGTAATTTTCATGCATCCAAAAATATTATTATTATGTTGATTTTTTTCAACCACTTAAAATGTAAAAAGCATTCTTAGTTCAAAATTATTAAAAAAAAAAAACAGCAACAGATTGCAAGCTGAATTTGGCTCATTGGCTTGAGCTTTTCCTCTGCCCTTTTTAAACTTCCCTCTCTTTCTTCTTCTCTTCTTTCCCTCCTTCTTTCCTATTTTCTTTTACCTCCTTTGGAGGGTATCAAATTTTCTCCTTTTCATTCTGAAACAATCTCAAATTAACATAAAATTTGTAAGTACAGAATAAAGAAGTTTTTTTCCCTTGAACCAATGGGCATGGTACTCCATCACAACTCAATATTTTATCCTAACAAGAAGGACATTTTCCAAATAGCCACAGCACAAACATTCAAGTCAGAAAATGAACACTGATGCATTACCATCTAACATTTACACACTATTTGAATGTTCCCAGTTGTCCTCTAGAACAAAAGGATCTAGTTCATGGTTAGAAGTTACATTTGGTTGTCACTTCTCATTAGTTTCCATCAATCTATAAGAATTTCTCAGTCTTTGATTTTCATAACTGACATTTTTGAAGATTACAAGCCAACTATTTCATAGAATGTGTAGAATGTCCTTCAATTTGGCTTTGTTTGATGTTTATTTATGTTTTGGGTTATGCATTTTTTGGCAAGAATATCATAGAATTATGCTAAATTCTCATTGCATCCCATCAGTTGACACACAATTTTACTTTTTCTCATAAGGAGTAAGTCATGCTCATTTTGATTTCTTGATTAAGTCGGTCTCTGTCCTACTCCTTCACTGTAAACCCACTCTTCTTCCATTTGAAATCAGTAAATAGGGAGTGGGGAGTAATTTTAAGACTATAACATTTCCATCAAACTTTAAAAAATGTATATCACATATACAATTTTGATCAGTATATACTCATGGCTTCATAGTTTATTCAATGAGTTATAATCCTGCATCATCATCATTATTTTGATGCTCAAGATTTTTCCAGATTTGGCCACTAGAATCCTCATGAACCTGGTTTCTATGTACTTTGACTTGCCCCTATTATTCCTTAAGCACTGTCTTACCTTATCATATAACAAGATGTTTCAGATTCATCTTATATTTTCTTGGTTTCAGCCATGGAATCAGATATTTTCCAACAAGCACTGGTACCTCTTTGGATAACAGTATTCAGAATCCAAGATCTGGGATCTAGGTGGCTCTTGTTTCAGTCCCTCCCAGGGACATAGCTAAGGAACCAGTCCCCCTCAGTAGACGGAGCTGAGGAATATATGTATGTGTACTCTCACACACATTTACATCTAGTTTTTCTATCTATTTACATTTAAAACTAGAAGTTCAACACACACACACACACAAACTCCAATCCATACACAACACTGCAGGGTTCAGTGTAGCCTTCTCCCTTTTCTTGTTTGCAGCTCCCTTCTCCAGTGGGAGAAAACTGTCTCCCATTATACTTGATGTAGCTCCTCATTTGATCACTCTTCCTTGTACAGAGCTGATATTGGGGCCACTACCTTTAAGTGGCACAGTACTCATCCCATCGTCAAAACTTAATGGAGTATTTATTATGTCCCATTCAACATGCTAGGGATTTGGGAAGCAGTGGCAAATAAAAGCTTAAGACCACTAGGGAAGCCTGGTAAAAATCATCACACCTATGGAGATGCAGTGCAACCTGGAAAATGTGCTGAGAAGAGGGTAAACCTTCTGGTGCCATCAGAGGTGGTAGTAAAGGCACCTGCTCTGTGCTCTGAGGCCGGGAGTCCTAGAGAAGTGGGGTTTTCAGTAAGAGGTAAAGAACGTCTGGTTGGACCTCAGAGAGCAGGGGATAGATGGAGTGAGTGAAGTCTGTAAGAAAAACAGCAAACAGATCATGTAGCGTCTTGTGGTCACATGAGAGTTGCTGGGCAGGTGTCCTAGTGTGGAGTCGTGATCAAATTTGCATTTTCAAAAGATCCTTCTGATTACAAGCTAGGAGTAAGCTTTGTATGAAGACAGGCCAGTCAGGGAGCAACTGCAATATCCCAGATAAAAACTGAATGTAGCTTGGACTAGGGGACAATGTGTGTTGCACATGTACACCCATGTGTGAATAATGAGACTCATCGTGCCTTTCCCCCATCATGTTAGTTTCCTCCTGACATGCTCTGACACATCTTTCATGACAACTTAGGAGTCCCCTCTTCTACGAACCATTCAGCACTCATCCCACACCCACCTGTACAGCAGAACGGACCACTGCAGTCCTGAGTGCAACATCCACTTCAATATTTTCTAATATTGAAACTGTATATTTCTTTGTCTAGGTCCGCCATTGGACTTTGTTCTCTTCGAGGTCACAGACCACATACCCAGATTGAGTTCAGGCAGACGTATTTATTTCCTGGATGAAGGATTCTTTTGTGAAGCTCAGAAGGGCAAAAGATATTTCAGTCTGTGAGTGAAGTGTCACAGACAGAGCAAAGAATGGTTAAAGAGCGATTATTTGGAAACTTACTTCTTAGCCTGGGTTCATCCCATAACTCATGCTGTGGACTTGATGGTGGGGGTGGAAGCGGGAAGCAGATCATGCCCTAGCTGGACCTCAGTTTTTTCACAGGCAATATAATAAATTACTGTTAACATGTATTGAGTGATTCCTTTGAACCAGACACTGTTATATTGGAAGCTCATATCTTGTTAAATCCTCACAACAACCTTTTGAAGTAGATACAATTTCCCTTCCTATTACAAATGATAAAAGGGAAGCAAAGAGTCAGTAACTTGCCCTATTGTGTCACAGAGTCTGTACGTGGTGGCAGTCAAGGCAAACCCAGGCAGTCTAGGACCAGAGCTGGTCTTCCTCACCATGATTCTGTTTGAGAATTGCAGTAACAATTTCTGAAGATCACCTCTCCAATCAGGCATTCAGTGACGTCCTGGTGCAGCTCACGGGGAGATGGAGGTTAGCAGGCTCAGGCTGTATAGCTCTGAAACAGTATTAGCCTGTGTATATACATACGGAGGTTGTATATGTACGTGTGTGTGTGTGTGTGTATACACACACTTATGAATCACTGTTCACATGGATAATCATATTAGGCCTACAAATAGGATAATTCACGTATTATCATATTGCTGATTTTGAGATATAAGAGGTGCACTGAAATAACACAAATATATCCAAAATGTCCACTTTAAATTCAAAAAGTACAGTTTAATTTCAGACACTGGAATCCAGCACACCTGAAACTGAGTTAGTGAAGAAGAAGAATAAAATATTAATATAAGCCTAACATGCCCATCAGGGACAGACATTTTCGTAGCGATGGATACAATCATTAAACTGAACAGTCACGTGAAACAAGAAACCCACACACAAGGAAACTAAAGTCTGTTTGGTGCTCGTGTTAGGAATGTATGGTGTGGCTGAGGCGTCTGGCAGAGACTTCAAGCTGGTCCCGAAGATAACGGATAGTGTGGTGGTGGGTTTTTTTTTTTTTTTGTGTATGTGTGTGATTTCTCATCCTTGCTGTCAGCCTACAACTTGATAAAATGGGCTAATTCCAGGTTTATTAGAGTCAAGGTGCATTTAGGTCTCCCATGAAAGACAAGTAAAAAGCTCCGTGTGTCACGGTGCTTTTAAAGGCCGCCCGTTGCTAATTGCAGGTGAGGGGAAATCTGATCAGGGAAATTCTGACAGGAGATGAGGAGCAGGAGAAACGAAGCTGGCCATTTCTCACCTTGCAGCCACAAGAGTTCTGAAAGCCAAATCATGCACACCTGTCACCCAAGGCCATTCTCAAACTCAAGAGAGATGATTTTCTCTGCAGGAGCAGAAGTCCTTGGGACTTCTCTGCACAAAGTAAAATGGCTTGTGCCTGAAGGAGCACCCTTTGCTTCAAGTGTGTTGGTTTCATAAAGAAATGGAAGAACCTGTACGCACACACTTGGAGTCTGAGCCAAGCAAACAAAAATAGGGAGGGAAGGGAGAAAAGACACCCCATTATAAGCAGCTACCATGTTTCTGAGCTTCTGTCATTTCCCTGAAACCTCCCAACAACCTCACAAGTTGAGCTGTGTTATCCTCTTCCAATCGAGGACCCGAGATTAGAGAATTTAAGTAATTGACCAAGTCGACACAACAAGAAGACAAAATCAACTCCATTCAATCTGACCCCAAAGCCCACATTTGTGTTGTAACATCTGCTGTTTTCCACTGAGATGTGGCGAAGGCAACCTCGCTTTCCCTTCTTACATAGGTCTTGTGGTCTGTCTGCAAACGTTAATGATTGCTCAACTCAGGTTTACAAACCAGCTTTCACTTCCAGGCGGGGTCTTAGGGATTACTGTTTGATTCAGGATGCATTGTGTTAAGGACCCCAGACTGTGAGAGAACAATAAGCAAAGATTAAAAGGGTGGGTGGGGATTCCAGGTAGAAGACAGAAAAGTAATTCAGAAAAGGACATCAAATGTGTGAGTGGGTGTATTTCACAGGATTTCTATCTCATCCATCTTTGCTTCCTGTTAGCAGGTGATGGACGTCTGAAAAAGTGTCCCATCAGATAAGCAACTGAATGGGATAACCTCAGAATTTCTCCCAAGATAGTCCACAAAGAGATCAGAACTGTTCTAGGAAACACCTGGAGATTATTTCCTGGCAGAGAAAGTTCCTTGCCAGCCGTTTCACTAATGCTGGACACACCTCCCTGTCTTTGGGGGCCCCTGCTCACACCAGACCTCAGGCTAAGTGATTTATTATCTCAAGGAAGTCGATTAACCAGAGAACTTTATTTTCACAGCAGTGGAATGATAATATTTATATTTGTTGAAGACCAAGGGACTGACTGCCTGGCACTTGTCCATCCCTTCTTGAGGAAGCAGGTTCAGCACTGGCTGCAGGCACAAAGGTCACCTTGGACAAGTTCCTTTATCCCAAAACAGTGCAGTGTTTTAGACAAAGGGACTTTGATTCACACTGTGTGCTTCTTATTTGTCCTGGAACTTGCCTCTCCTCATTAAGAGTCCTTCAGGCTCCCTCTCACATGAGCCTTTCCTCAAAGGACTCTTAAGTGGGAGAGTCTACTGTCTTGACACTTTGGGCACTTGGTTCCCATTTGTTTGATGCATGATTGATTATCATCTTTGGTCTCCATAAGGGCAGGAGCTGGTTCCACCAGTGACACACCACATCCCAGTGCCTAATTAGAAGCCAAGAACGGTACAAGTGCTTAAAAATACCTGTAAGTGAATGCGTTCCAGCATTAATATATTTTCAGTGGATGGATTTCTGCCCAGTCTTTTCTATTAAAAAAGCAGAATAGAGGCTATAAAATATATTGAACACCCATGATGTGCTGAACACTATGCTAAGGACTTAACATACATTATTTCATGGAGACTAGTGTAATTATTTTCATATGAAGAAAGATCATCCCAATGTATTCCAGTAACTTTTCCAAGGTCACACACCTAGCAAATGACAGAGCCAGGATTCAAATCCATGTGTACCTGATTCTGACAGTCAAGTGTTGTTTCTGCTCAGTTTTTTTTTTCCATTGTATCTATTCACATTCCTAAAATTTTTGAAGTCCTCAAAGTAGAAAAATATGTCTGGACAATGTAGAAAAAGGAACAGATAACCCAGTTTATATGAATATAAAGGCACAAAAATGTGTTTATTTGTGTAATTGAATGGAAAGCATTCAGAAATGCAGAGGCTATACGTTCCAGCTCATAAAGGTTTGCAGTTGCTAGAAATTCAGATAAGACAATTTAAGGTTGTCCTTAAGGTTACCTAGACTATCACTTCAAGAAAAAACAGATCACTATTCAACCCTGCTGGGAGTAGACATGGCCTTTCATTCCATAGCATAACATTCATATCATAGTCTCAGCCAATTTTTTTCTCTGTAGTGGGGAAAGGAGACATTCATCCATTCATTCAATGTCCCTCAGACACTTACCAGGTACAAGACTTTGTACTACATTCTAGAGATGCAGAGATACTAAGCCATGGTCCCTCCCTCCAAGACTTTCATAGGACACTAGTAGTGAGACAATAAATAATCAGAAGTTAAGCATTTGTAGTTATACCATCTGTAAGTGACAAGGCACCCTTGGAAGTGCACAGTGCTAGACTGGGCAGAAATTAGATATCCCCAAAGTGAGGGGCAAGGTTAGATTTCTGGACCAAATTAAGCTAATGAACATGATAAACAAGAAAAAGGTAATCACATAAATTCCCATCAATGGATGAATAGATAAATAACATGCAGTATATATATACAGTATTATTCATGCACAAAAAAGAATGAAACCTTGTCACTCGTGACAATGTAGATTGAACCTAAGGGCATTATGCTAAATGAGACATCAGGGAAGCTGATAAATACCATATGAGAGTCTAAAAGAAACAAACAAATAAACAAAAGCTGAACTCATGGATATAGACAACAGATTGGTGGTTGCCCAAGCTGAGGATGAGGTGAGGAGCGGGTGAGAGGGGTGAAGAGGAGCAAACTTTTCAGTCATAAAATGAAGTCTTGAGGAATGCCCAGTATGGTGACTATAGTTAGTAGCACCAGACTGCATTCTTAAAAGTAGCTAGGAGAGTAGCTCTTGGAAGTTTTCATTATGAGAAAAAAAGAATTTGTAACTATACAGGTGATGGATGTTAACTAAAATAATTGTGATGATGATTTTGAAATATATACAAATATCAAATGATTAAATTGTCCATTTGATACTAATATAATGTTATGTCAATTATGCTTCAATTTAAAAAAATGTATGATTCACTATTTTCCTAGGATACAAGGGGATGTTTTAGAAACTATGTGGCCCCTTAACGCCCCTAGTCCTTAGCCTGCCTCACACAACAATTGGAGATAATTCACTCTGTTCATGGGAATGAGAGCCAGGACTCAAGAGTAATGGGATGCCTACCTTTTACAGATGTACTGTGAGCATCAAGCTATCAGTAGAGATGGGAATATTCCCTCTTTTTCAATCTTCTGGAAGAGTTTGAGAAGGACTAATATGAGTTCTTCTTAGTACTCCCAAACTCATTCGATGAAGCCATCATCACCCTGATACCAAAACCAGGCAAAGACACTACCAAAAGAGAGAATTATAGGCCAATATCACTGATGAACATAGGTGCAAAAATCCTCACCAAAATATTAGTAAATAGAATCCAACAACACATAACAAAGGTTATACATCATGACCAAGTGTTGTTCATCCTAGGGACACAAGGGTGGTTCAACATACGCAAATCAATCAGTGTAATACATCTCATCAACAAGAGAAAGGACCAAAGCCACATCATCATCTCAATAGATGCAGAAAAGCAATTGATAAAATTCAACACCCATTTATGATAAAAACTCTCATCGAAGTGGGTATAGAGGGAACATATCTCAACATCATAAAAGCTACATATGACAAACTTACAGCTAGCATAGTACTAATGGTGAAAAACTCAAAAACTTCCCACTAAAATCTGGGACAAGACAAGGCTGCCCACTATCACCATTCCTATTCAACATAGTTTTGGAAGTCCTAGCCACAGCAGTCAGGCAAGAGAGAGAAATCAAAGGGATCCAAATTGGAAAAGAAGAGGTAAAAGTGTCACTATATGCCAATGACATGTTACTATATATAGAAAACCCTAAAAAGTCCACACAAAAACTACTAGAGCTGATCAAAGAATTCAGCAAGGTAGCAGGTTACAAGATTAAAGTTCAAAAATCAGTTGCATTTCTTTACACTAACGATGAATCAACAGAAAAAGAAAGTAAAGAAACAATCCCCATTAAAATAGCACCCAAAGTAATAAAATATCTAGGAATAAATCTAACCAAGGAGGTAAAAGAATTATACACAGAAACCTATAAACCATTGATGAAGGAAATTAAAGAAGACTTTAAGAAATGGAAAGATATCCCATGCTCTTGGATTGGAAGAATCAATATAGTTAAAATGGTCACACTGCCCAAGGCAATCTACAGATTTAATGCAATCCACAGATTTAATGCAATCCCTATCAAATTATCCAGGATATATTTCACAGAACTAGAACAAATCATAATAAAATTTATATGGAACCACAAAAGACCTAGAATTGCCAAAGCATTACTGAAGAGAAAGAAAGAGGCTGGAGGAATAACTCTCCCAGACTTCAGACAACACTACAGAGCTACAGTCATCAAGACAGCATGGTATTGGTACAAAAACAGATATATAGACCAAAGGAACAGACTAGAGAGCCCAGAAATGAACCCACAAACTTTTGGTCAACTAATCTTCAACAAAGGAGGCAAGAATATACAATGGAATAACGATAGTCTCTTCAGCAAATAGTGTTGTGAAAACTGGACAGCAGCATGTAAATCAATGAATCTAGAACACTCCCTTACACCATACACAAAAAGAAACTCAAAATGGATCAAAGACTTAAACAGAAGACAAGATACAATAAACCTCCTAAAAAATATATAGGCAAAACATTATCTCACATACATCTCAAAAGTGTTCTCCTAGAATAGTCTTCCCAAGCAATAGAAATAAAAGCAAGAATAAACAAATGAGACCTAATGAAACTTACAAGCTTCTGCACAGCAAAGGAAACCATAAGTAAAACAAAAAGACAACCTACAGAATGGGAGAAATTTTTTGCAAATGAAACTGACAAAGGCTTGATCTCCAGAATATGTAAGCAGCTCATATGACTTAATAAGAAAAAAAAAACAAACAAACAACCCAATCCAAAAATGAGCAGAAGACCTAAACAAGCAATTCTCCAAGGAAGACATACTGATCAAAAAGCACATGAAAAAATGCTCAATATCACTAATTATCAGAGAAATGCAAGTCAAAACTACAATGAGGTATCACCTTACACCAGTCAGAATGGCCATCATTCAAAAATCCACAAATGACAAATGCTGGAGAGGCTGTGGAGAAAGGGGAACCCTCCTACACTGCTGGTGGGAATGCAGTTTGGTGCAGCCACTATGGAAAACAGTATGGAGATTCCTCAAAAGACTAGGAATAGACTTACCATATGACCCAGGAATCCCACTACTGGGCTTATATCCAGAAGGAACCCTACTTCAAAAAGACACCTGCACCTCAATGTTCATAGCAGCACTATTTACAATAGCCAAGACATGGAAACAGCCTAAATGTCCATCAACAGATGACTGGATAAGGAAGAAGTGATATATTTATACAATGGAATACTACTCAGCCATAAAAACTGACAACATAACGCCATTTGCAGCAACATGGATGTTCCTGGAGAATGTCATTCTAAGTGAAGTAAGCCAGAATGAGAAAGGAAAATACCATATGAAATTGCTCATATGTGGAATCTAAAAACAAAAACAAAAACAAAAAACATAAATACAAATCAGAAACAGACTCATAGACATAGAATACAAACTTGCAGTTGCCAAGGGGGTGCGGGTGGGAAAGGACAGATTGGAATTTCAAAATGTAGAATAGGCAATCAGGATTATACTGTATAGCACAGGGAAATATATACAAGATCTTATGGTATCTCACAGAGAAAAAAATGTGACAATGAATATATATATGCTCCTGTATAACTGAAAAATTGCGGTCTACATTGGAATTTGACACAACATTGTAAAATGATTATAACTCAATAAAAAATGTTAAAAAAAAAAAAGCTATCTGTAGAGATGAATGGAAAAATCCTGACAAAATGGCAGCCGAGTGGAAGTGTAGGTTGTAAGTATATGAGACAGTAGGCTGGGATCAAGGTGTAGACATAAAGCATCCCAGCCAGGAACCTGAGAGAACACCTCCCACAGAGATAAGACTGGCTTTTCAGTCACTTCTCACACTAGCCATGAAACTTGACGATTTACATAGATGAAAAATCATGGTGTTCCTAACCACTGTGGTCTGAAGAGCAGGTAAATCTGGCCTTTTCGTTCCAGTTTTTGAAGGCAAATACGCTCATGAGTTTGTTTGGGACAAGACATTTTTAAAGCAGATTAAGGTCTTGCAGTCTGGTCATTGCTTATCAGAGAGGCAGGTGGGCTGGCTGTGTTTGGAGGACTAGTGTGGCATTCTCTAATCCACCTCCAGCCAGTGATTTTTCAAGGGAAAACTGTGTCCAAGACACCATACACTTTGCTTAAACCAGCCACTGACCGTTGCTATGGAAATTCTGGTAGTTTCCCAGGACTTGAAGGCTGACCAGCTTGCCAGTGCATGCTGCAAATGGCTTCAGTCTTGTAAAAGATTTTGGAAAGTGTGGGACTCTCCTCACAGCAATGATGCCAGACAGAATCTTCCATTTTGAGATCTTATCAGAAGAAATGCTCAAGGAATACAGCATTTGAGATCTACAGGCTCATGATGATTTGTCTGTCTCCTCCTGTCTCCCTCACTATCCCAATATGAACCTCTGAAGTGGTCACTCAACCCATTGGACCCTATGGGTCTTTCTTTTTGAGTCAGACCCTGCAAGGTTGAATGTTGACTCATTTGTACAAACAGAACAACCTTGGGAAAAGAATGTTAGTTTCCCTGTTGTTAAAATTGAAGTAATTATAAAACTCACCTCAAAGTGCTGTTACAAAGGTTAAAAAGGAACACCATGCCTGGAAGTGTCCACACTGAGTAGATGTAAGATGTAAGGTCCCCTTGGACGTTTATTTCCCCTCACTTTCTATTTCCAAAGTGTACACATTTATAAGGTCTATTATAATGAGATTCTAGTATATGATGCTCAGCTCATTAACACATATTCATTCTTCACGATCCCGCTCAAAAGTTACGTCATTCCAGCAATTCTTTCCCATCTTCCCTCTGGGAAGTGAATTTCTGCCTCTTCTATGCTTTGATTGCACTTTATATATCTTTGTTATAACACTTGTCTTGCTCTTTGATAATCACTCATTTATATGCTCATTTATTGAACAAAAATTTACTCTGCATCTCTTCTATCCCAGGGCCTGGGACTGCACTAGGTGACAGGGATACTGTACAAACAGGATGTGCTGGATGCTACCCTCACGGGGCTGACCTCTGCGTCTCTCTCTGGACTTGACCAGGAAACAGATATTTGGACTGGGATCACACGACACAACATCTGAGTTGAATTCCTTCTGAAGACTCAGAGGAGAGAGTGTTTGTTTTACTATCCCAGAGCCCCAGGAAGTATGGTTGAAAATCAAGTCCTGTATCTGTTCCCCTTTCCCTCCTACCTGTGAATGTTCCAGAGCTGCCTCCTCCATGGGGTGTGGAGTCAGAGGCAGAAGAGTAGAATGTGGGTATAAGGTATCATGGGACATGGAGGGCTGTGCAGGAGAGGAAGGACTTTCCTTCCACTCTCCTAGGTTTGATTGCTGAGTCTATGAAATAAACTGATGACAGGCAGATTACCAGGAGAAAAGGTATACAAATGTATTAATTTTTAATATACATGGATGAGAGCATCACAGAAAAAAGTGAATACCCAAAATATGACGAGATTTGAGAGCTTATATACCAGCTTAATAAGAGGAGGAGAGAGGGCTCATAGGAGACTTAGGGGAGATAATATAATTTTCAGGGAAGATGAATGGGTCCTTGGAAGAATAGTTGGGAGGTGTGATAGTTTGTGACAAAGTTTGGCTGTGGTGTCAAATCCTAGTCTCCTTTCCTGTGATAAGTCCATCTTTTCAGGTTGACAAAACTCCCAGGGAAGGGACTTAGGACAATTTAGTTCCTTTTGGAGGATCCGTCTTTAGGCAGATAAGGGGAGATCAGAGAAAACTTCCGCTGTGTTTGCTGTTCTACAAGTGAATTCAGCCCAAAATAATCAATACACCAAAGTGGCATATTTTGGGGTGGTATGTCTTAAAACGCCTTCAGGTGCAGAGAAATGTGCCTTCCATTTCCCTAAGCTCAGTAGAGTTGGGGCAGGAGCAGGTGGGCCTCCTGGTGAGGGGGTGATGCTTCCATGCAGCCCAGAAGGACCAGTGAGGACTCACATGGGGGATGGGATGTGGGAGGGATATGGGGGTGTGATGAAGAGTTAGCTCTTCATGCAAAGGCACAGAGAGCTGCAAACAGATCTTCCTCCAGCTTCTGCTATGCTGGCCTCTCCTGGTTCCATCTAACTCCCTGATCAGCACTTCGTCTTCTTTTGCTTCTCCTTTCCTTTACCAGCTTGTCCATGGTCCTGTCTTTGAGTCATCTGATCCGCCCTCTCTGATTGCACCAGAGCTGCTAGCTCCCCCAGCCGTGTCTCTGGCATCAACCTCTCCTCAATAGGCAGCCATCAGCTCCAGGCTTTTGGGCATCTAAAGCAAGATTCTATGATCCCTTAAGATAGACCAATTGCACAATGCATCTTTCCTCCCGCTCAGTAACTTTTAATTTTCTGTTTTGTTTATGGAGCTGCCATTGTATCAGTCATGCTGACATGCAGCTGTGACTGCACTGCGCCCAGACTGCTGCTTGCTACCCTCCGCCCACAAGCCATGTCTGTGCTCCCAAACAGTCAGCAAATCTCATGTCCTCTACCATGCCATCTGTATCTTACATTAATGCCCACCACAGCAGGCTGGTATAAATCTCTCACTATTCAGGGTCACTGTCAGGACGCTGCAGTCACCTCTGAATGCATCCTCCTATGTCTGGCCTCTAGCATGCCCAATTCATTATCAAGGAACTTCCCTATTAACCTGCAGTGTCTTCCCAATGCCTGCTCATGGTGGCCTTGCAAGCCCTCCACAGGCCGCCTTTTATTCTCCTCTCTTTCTCCTCTTTTGTAAGTGTCATATACCAGTGTCTTGAAATTGAGGAAGACCCTGAAAGAGAAGCTTGTACAGTGGATTCATTATACGCTGGAAGAAAAGGACCTTTATTTTAGCATTGGCTCTGCCAGTAAGTGTGACATGACCATGGGCAAGTTCCTTCAACTTGCTGAGCTATATTTTTTCCTGTAAAGCCCAGGTCAGCAATGTATGACTCATGGGCCAAGCCAGTGTGTAGTTTCGTAGAGAGTTTTATTGGAACACAACCATGTCCATTCACTTATATATTGTCTATGGCTTTTTGTGTACTACAACAGTTGAGTTGTTGTGACAGAAACTGTCTGTTCCACAAAAATTCAAATATTTACTTTCTAAACCTTTACAGAAAAATCTTCCCAAATCTTGATCTATGGAATGATCTCTGAAGTTTGTAAGTGCTAACAGTTTGTGAATATAATTAATTAATTAATTAATTAAGAAAATTAAGCTGTTTAGTCCTTTGTGTATTGTCATTTATATGTTAAGGGAGTTCAGACAGATCACTTCATCTCTTTGAATTTAAATTTCCCTATTTTTTAAATGATGCGAGCACCTACCTCTTAGGGTTGTTGTGAGAATTAAAGGTGAATATACTTGCAGAACCATCAAGCCTCGTGCCTGGCACATGACAGGTAGTCAATACATGTTAATTTTCCTTCCCTGAATCTACTCAGTCATTTTATCAAAATCTCTAAGTAGAGAAGAGACAAAATGTCTTTCTTATTTAACAGGTCTTTAGATGAACTCCCACCACTTCCACATCATTATTCCAGGCCAAACTTGGCTTTGACTTCTGCATAAATACATTTAATACCTTCTCATTTGTCCTCCCCTCCTCTCCCTTTACTCTGTCTTGCCATGCATGAAGAAGGTAAACACGGTAGGCTTGCATAATTAAAGGATTTGTGAAGGGTCAGGTCACCTGGGGCAGGTGCTGCCCTGGGAGTATGTAGGATGATAATTATCTAGAGATGCATCAATAGGACTAGAGACATTGTAAAAGGAAACTAGCAGCTTGGTATCTGATCATTGTTGTTGCATCCTACGCAATCCTGGAGTGAGAATCTTCCCATCACATTTTAGGAGTCAGTGTTGCATTTAAGACAGAAGAAGCATCTCAGGAAGACATCAAGCATTTATGAAAATGTGCTGCTCAGGTCACTTGCTTTGGGGAGAAATAATTGAATGACAGCCCCAGCAGGTGCACCTCTGACCCACTACCATGTATGTTCTGAGGCCATGATTCACTCAGGTTGCTCACAGCCAATGACTGGACAGTGGGGACACTTGGCCTGAGGAGGAGACCCCACTTGCAAATGTAATGTTTCTGGCATTGGCAATGTATGAGGTGCACGATGCTTATAAGGACAGCGGAGTTGGCTGGTTATGCCTAAGTTGTATTTATGCCCTAGAGAAGAATAATGAAAAACTATTAACAGAGCAGAGGCTAAGTGTAGAGCCAGAGGAGCACTTTGGTTTCTAATAAAGAAACTCTTACTTCATGCATTGGAAGAGCAGACAGATCTTGACAAGAAGATTCAGGACCTGATCGTTGCAGAGAAACATAACTAAATTTTCAGCCAAAGCAAGTCTGTTATGCTAATGCCTGGGCCCTGCAAGAATCTTGATCTCTGAAATATGGAATAAGGACACCTAAATGGATCCCCAAGGATGCTGGCTCTGCAGAAGCCCCTGAAACCTCACAGCTTAGGAGTTTCCTGCTAGTTCCTACTAAGAGCTAACACTTCTACTGGATTAGAAGATGCTGCAGAAACTTGTTCCCCACAAGACAGGTCCCTTACCACCTTGGCAGATGCCCTCACCTCCTTCCTTAGCTGCCAGATCAATAACCAGGGTTAAATCCTAGCATAAATCAACCAGAGACCTGCTCAGTCTGAAACAGGAGGAAGAAGATTACATGTCAAAGGAGATACACAAATTAGTCAGCCAAATGGGTGCTGCTGGTGTTGGATTTGGGGCATGCTTCATCAAGGGCCAGCACATAAGACTGGATAGGTGAGAAGCTTTTAAATTGTGGCCACTTTTTCAGGACATAGAAGTTAACATTTTGGCAAGGGTCCCAGAGAAATAAGGCAAATTGACTCCTAAACTGGCCTCAGTTGAGCAAAGTAGAAATGCTTGAGTTGCCCTGGCATCTGGTAGAAGAAGAAATCAAGGGTCTAGAGTAGTAAGTATGTGGAATCAACATAATATTTAGGCTACAAGACCCACCAAATGATTATATTCCACAGAGGGGATTACAGGGCACACCAAAACCATCAGAGACACACTGCTAAGAGCTTCACCAAAACATTCAGTGGTGGCTCTTCCTCCATTGGCCAGGATGAGAGATAGGAGAGGTGATCCCAGAACTGAGATTGTTAATAGCATGGGGGTGACAAGTCTTGGAGCAAGAGAAGCAGGCAGGAGCCTTTACCAGCCAGAAGCAAGGAGGATGCAATTACTACTACAACTGTCAAGGTCAAAAAGGCAACCAAGAGGACTTGATCTACATACAGTCCTGGAGACAGGTAACAGTACATGGCGTCCTGGGGAAAAAGAGATGGGCAGTCAGCAAGGATGTTATTAAATTCATAACAATTAACAACAGCAACAAAAAGCAAGAACGGTGGAGCAGGAGATGGAGGCAACCACTTCAATAATAAGTCATGATCCTTTGCTCAGCTCTAATCTCTGAGCCCAATTTTAAGTCCAGAAGCCATGAAATAAAGGGGTGGCTGAGTCCCTAGGGGAAGGACTCTGCGATGCTGCTGCAAGTCTGTCCTGTAATACTTTCCCCAGTCCTCCCCCAAAGGGACCTAGAACTGTTTATAGGGAGAGTGTGCACTGGAGAAAGGGAAACAGCCGGACATTGCAAGGACTATTGGGCATGATTCTGAACTGTCCCCTGCTAGGATGGGGGCTTATATGGAGAAGTGGACCAGCATGGCACCAAGGATGTACTGTGGTGGCCATGGAACTCCACTGCTCAGATCTTTCTCCAAGAGCAGCAGCTGCAGGGAGTGTATTTGACTGACAGGATACCCAGCTGCAGCCATGGTGAATGCTGAGACCACACTTCCCTCATGCTCGTCCTATCCAGTTGTTGCCGATAGATGCAACCAGCGTTCCAGGTTCTTGTCCCATCCCAGAAAGAATTCAGAGACAAAACGTAGTGGTTAAGAAAGGTAAAGTGAGGATTTATTTAAGGATGGATAGTACACTCTCAGGGGGAGAGCGGGCAGGCTCAGGTGAGCAGCTGCCCTGAGTTTCTTTGGCAAGTTAGCTACATAGGGTGTAAAAATTAATGGGCAGAATATTCATTGGGGAGGGAAGGGTTTGGGGTCATATTTCCTGATTATCATCCCAACTCCACCTTCCCAAAGGGAGGAGGGATTTTTGTCTTTATTTAGTCTGGATCAGAAGTGTCATGGCATTGGTGCGTGATGGGTACATCTGATCTGCAAGGCTAATTTTATTGAAATGAGGGCATAATGAGCAAAAGGTTACATTCGGACACTGGAAATCCCTGCCTTTTCTCACCTTTGTTTGTTCTTCTCCAGGCCACTTGTCACCCTAAAAAGCATGATCCCTTATCAGCCCAAAGGTTCCTGTTTTTCCTTCTCTGCCCAGGGACCCCTGCTGCTTACATGATGAGCGGTTTCCTGCATTTGGCTTGTGCCCCTCCTTTCTGCCCAATTCCTCTCATTTGGTCTGTGTCCCCCTTTCTCTGCTCATATCTAGCTATCTGCCTGCTCTAACACAATGACTGAACCTGATAGAGACACTGGTTCTGCCCCATTTCTCTTGATGTAGGACACTTCTCATGGGTGCCATCAGCTCAGGAACTCCCATCAGTCTAGAAGCCTGTCTCAGATCCCTGTCCTGGGTCTGGAGGCTCTTCCTACTCAATCTTTCCTTCTCATCTCCTATCACAGGTATATGATCATCATTGTGATCTGCTGGCTCTTCCCACCTACTCTGATGTCTCACCTTTCTCATTCACAATTTCCCCAGTAAATCCCTTGCACATGCAGTTTTCGTCTTGGCATCTGCCTCTCCATGGATTCAAACAACCACATGAGAAATCAGAAAAACGTAGCTACCCATCACTTATTCAGTCATTAATTCATTCAACAAATACTCATTGATCCTCCTTATGTGCTAGGCATTATGCAAATGCTAATAAGTTAAATAAACTAGTGTCTGTCCTTTCAGTAAGAACAGCTAAGTACATACTCTCTGATATAGTCTGAATGAGGCGCACACATAATCATAGTAGCAGGAGTTTAGCAGAAGAGATTCCACACTCACAGAAGTAGTGAGGAAATACATGAAAAGAACAATGGACACTTCTCTAGGGAACAGTTTAGAAGACAAGTCCCAAAATTAGAAGCTTCGCAATTCTCTAAATGTGAAGACCAAATTAAATATAACCACATTAAGAAAAGTGTTAGGATTAAGGAGGATTTGATTATGTAAATTACCTCAGGTCTCTTCAGAAGTTTTCCTTGTGATGGGTAAAGATTTTAATTCTGGAAAAATCTACTTACCAAGTGCATTAAAATTTGCCTTCATCACCTGAATAAACAAAAATAAATGTGATGATACCAGGGAAAGGTGTTAAGAGATGAGGGGGCCAAGCGAATTTGCCAAGGAGTAAATTGAAAATTCTGAGAGTGTGAAAAACTTCCTTATACAGGAATAGCACGGTGAACCCGTGGATGTATCGGATCTGTTATACATTCTATGGAAGTAAGCCCATTTCATGACGTTAACATGGTCATTTATAGTGCTAAAGACCCTAATGTAAATCTCATAGGAAGGGATGTTAAAATAGTTGGAAAGTAGGTCGTCTGCTTCATTGCTGGTTTCAAATGTAAGTAGTGAGCAACCAGCAAATAGCTGTCCAGGATAATCATAGTAAATAATACATTTGAGGGGTGATTATACTTTTAAGCATCTCACATCCATTCCCGTGTTTGAGTCTCAAGACTGCCTTATGAGAGACATTACACCAACATCATCCCTGGTTCATATAGAGAGGGACACTGGGGTAAGGAAGACCTTAGCGGTGGAGAAACGGAACCCAGGTATCCTGATGCCATGCCCTGACTCCTGTCACCATTGTAGGTTTACACCCACGTTTTCATCATGTATAGACATGCACATATTGTTTCACTAGGAAATGTCTAGATCATTTTCATCTAATGATTGCTGTTATGATCAATCTACTCATCACTCTGTATAAAGATAAGGAGAAAGAAAATACTTTTTTGTGTGTTTTCTTGCATGTGTGTATGGATTCTTTTTAATTACGTGAGAGCTTTCACTTAGAAATGACCATTGTGTAAATGATGCTTCTTACTTAAGCAGCATCTTCAGACTCAGCAAACTAAAAATTATAATCCTTGTTAGGAGATTACTCCAAAAAGATCAAAGCCTTTGAAGTTCCTGAGTTCTGTTTGGGACTATGCTGTGTGCTCTACCAGCCGCCAGCATCGCAAGCAGGGGCAGGAAATAGCCTTCTCCATGGAATCCCAGCTGGGCTTAGCTGGCACTGGCTCTCCTCCCCTCAGAACGCTGTGGGGTTTCCATTCTGAATTCCTCCTGGAGGGCTGTAGATCTCTGGTTTCCACATCAGCTGCTCTTTAAGGTTCTTCCCGAGTGATATGCAGACATTGTTCTCAACCCCTGGAAGCTGGCGGGGGTCACCTTGCCCCTCTGGGAGGGAAACAGCCTGAGCTTTGAGAATATGAAAAGAAACCCATCAATCTTCCAGAGGAGTGACAGTATGTGGTTCCACTGGTTCCCTGCTCCTGTAGTTTTCCCAGTCCCTAGTGGGGAAGGGCACAGAGGACAGAATGGGAACTGGCAAGCCACTCCTGTCTCACTGATAAAATCTCATAGATTTTTCTCTGCTTTTCTGAATCTCCAAGGCTGGCAATATCTGCTATTTATTTTCCAAAAGGATTCCACACAATGGACACTGCCCCTTGGGAAAGCAAGTTGTTCCAATTTGAAACCAAGCAAATGAACTTAACATGTGTGAAATGCTTTCAATGAGCAAAACAATTTGTAATTGTTAAAAATGCATGCCCCACTTCACTTGCAGGACTGTGGAGGTGGAAGCAGAGAGGACCCATGGCTGACAACAGTAACAACAGCAATAATAACTTTAATGACAGAAGCTAATGTATTGAGCACTTAGGTTTGAAGAATATAAAAGGAATACATGTGTGTGTGTGTAACTGAATCACTATGCTGCACACCAGAAGCTGATATAACATTGCAAATCAACTATACTTCGGAAAAAAAAAACAAAAACCCTTATCTCACTTTAGTAGAATAAATCCCTAAATCACAAAAGGGCATTTCCAAAGAGAAAATTATAAACTGATCTATATACTGAATTATGACGTGAAAATCCTAACATTAAATCCAACAAATGCAAATGAATACAACCTACCTCAGAAATTCAAGGATAGTTCAACATTAGAAAATCAGTTAAAGCAACATATCACTAGATTACAAGAGAAAAGCTAATCTAAATTGGTGCAAAACCTGAAAAAAAAACCTTAAATTCTCATATTTTAAAAAATAAAATTTTAAACGTTAAGAATGTAAGGAAATTCTTTAAATTGACATCTTTTAAAAAATTTCAGCAAATATTGTACATAATGATGACATTTAGAAGCATTTAAATTAATGGAACAAGTATCCTGGAAGTCATCTCTTATATTTAGTCCTATATTTAGAACTCTTATCTAAAGTATAAAAAGGAATAATATGAATAATTAAAAATGGAAATGACAGAATTATATACAAAGAAAATGCTGGGAAACTTACAACTATTAAAACTAGTACGATGGTGCGTCTATGTTGCTGTAAACAAGATTAGCGTATGCAGAACAATGGCATTTGTATACTTCATAATAATTAATTGGAGACTGTAATAAAATGAATCCATCCACTATAACAACAGATGATAAGATCCTCAGCAATAAATGTAGCACAAAAATGCACTATACCTTTATAGAAGAAATTATAAAAGATTAAAGAATTATTAAAGAATATTAAAAATATATTAGTAAGTGGAGAAAGATAAATATTTATGAATATAAGATTTAGTATAACAAAAATGTTAATCTTCTCAAATTAATTGTTAAATATTAATCCAATACAATCTCAACAGAGTTGTTAATGGACATTATCAAGTCATTACTATTATTTATATGTAAAGCAAAGGACCAAAAAGCCTAAGACAAGTTTGAAGCAAAAAACAAGATGGGGAAAAGTGCCCTATGAGATATAAGACTTTCAAAATCACAGTATTTAAAATCGTCATATTTTTAGGCAATTGAATGGAAAAGCGCAGATAGAGATTCCTAAAATAGTCCTATACTTGTGTGTTAATGTGATATATGATGTAGATGGCATAGTCAATAGATTGTGCTGGCAAATGAGAGGAAAATAGTTAAATCCCTGCCTCACACCATAAACAAAAATTGGTATCAGACATATTTTAAGGCCCAGAACTTTAATACTTTAAGAAGAAAATACAGAAGAAAATATTTAAGACCTTGGGGCAGGAAAAGATTTATTTGAAAAAAATATATATAAGCAATAAAATAATTGCTTATTTTATTTACTACTTTAAAATCAAGACTTTCAGTTTAATTAAAAGACTGTGAGAAGAAATTGACAACATATGTAACTATCAAACGGTTAGTTTCCTGCAGTTAAGAAAAGCTCTTAGAAATCCATAAGGAAATAATTTTTACAAAAAAAATTAATGGAAAATGGGCACAAGATCAAATAGACAATATACAGAAAAGACACATGAATAATCCGTAAATAAAATGAAAAAAGATGTTTAGCCTTCCTGCTAATAGGAGAAATGAAAATCAAAACCACACCAAGAAACCACTTCACAAACATACCAGATTGGCAGAAACTTACAAAATTCTGGTAGTACACACTTTTGCCAAGAATGTTGGGGAAAGGGATGAACTATGCGTTTGGGGGATGGTAGATTCACGCAGCTATCTTTGAGAGCACTGTGGTAATATCTAATGAAGTTGAAGATGTGAATATGATTGACCCAACAACTGTCCACCTAGATGTGAATCCTGAAGAAGGTTTGACCCTTGCATAAGGTGACGTACACAAGAAGTTCATGTAGAAGGTTTGAGGCAGAAAACGTTGATTCTACAGGTAGGAAAAATTTACAAGCTAGGAGGTGAACAGAAGCCCATGGTCCCATGGGGAGCAGGTCCCTGGAGCCAATGAAAGCTTCAAAAGGCACTGGGGACCTTACTCATGAAGGATTCTGGGCCCTGAGCAGTAGGTTCCTAGTCTCAGGAAAGAACCTCAGTGCCCTAGCTTGACCCAGAAGCAGCAAGACATATCTCTGATGGCAGTTCAGGCATTGGCCAATGAATATATCCATAGTCACCTGTGTACAGAACAGAGACACTTACTCAGAACCTAGGTCCCTACCAGACCATCTGAGCATTTCATGATGCCCAGGGAGGAGTAAACCAGAATGTCTTCCGTTAAATTCTACACCAGCCTGGCAGGGAGGTGCTTAGTATCAGGTTTCATTTGACTTCAGCAAAACAGATAATGAGTAATGGGCCAACTTTCACAAATATGAGTTTGGAAAGTAATACTCAGACCAGCTATAGACTTGTCCACCATTTAACTCTCACGCATGGAACTCCTGATGAACTCCTGATGAATTTGTAGCCTGGAACCCTGAGCTAAAGATTCACGTCTTAGGCATCCTTCTTCCGCATTCCCTCTGTGAGAGCAATTATCATGTTATGCATAATTGTAGAGATTATTTTTATCTCCTCAGTCTCAGGATCTGGCATGCTTGTCATGTAATAGCCACTTTGGAAATGTTAATGCCTTCCTTTTGGGAGATCTGAAGTCACACCACTCATGTGTCTTCTCCTTCACCAATAGACAAGCCTGGGTCTCATGCAGAACAATGGTATTTAATAATGATGTCTTGATGTTTTTACCCCAAAGCTTGAAATATCTTCTACCCAACCCTGCTGCATACTGATACCAGTGTTCCTCTGCCATCTTTGTTCTGGGCTTCGTGCTAAATACTGTGCCCATCAAAACAAAATAGAACCCCCTGCCTCCTTCAATGGCCTAATTTTGAAATTAAAATCCCAGGGATTCTGTCAGAGCATTTAGTGTCAGACCTTTTTCTCCTGCCGTCCTTTACAGGCTATTATGCTAATAAGCTCTATTATCTATTCTATAACCACTGGTAGTTACACAGCTCAGTGACCACTGCAGAAGGAAAACATAATGATAGGGAGAACAAGGTAAACTTAATAAAGCATTCTTTGTTCTCCTGGTATATGTAGACTAATGGGCAATTTCTTCTTGCTTATTTGAGCACATAAAGAGTTTGATGTGATCTGTATCCTCCTAGAGACTGAGAGGTCCATCCCGGAGCACTGAGAGGCAGGTTTGGAAGCAGCTACTGGAAGACGTGCCAAGCATTTTCACATATGCTGTCTCAGTGAGACGTGCCAGCAGCGCTCCTTACAACCCTGTGAGGGCAGGTGCTGTTACCCCTGTTTACAGGTGGGAAGAAAGTTCACAAGTGTGAAAGTGACTCCCCCAAGGTCATTGAAAAGGCCAAGACTGGGTGTCAAAGAGAGATGTCTGATGCCTATCCAGCTCCTTATAAATGTCTGAAGTCATGGCCCTCTCTATTGTTCTAAACTCTCCTCAGCTTTCTTCATTCAAAATATGTGTCACCTCCTCCAAAAAATCTTTTGTGATTGTCCTAACAGCCCAGAGTGATTTCACTGTGCACCAAATATTGCAGTTCTGAAAGTGAGTGTTCCCTTACCTATCCCTCCTTCTCCTTGGGAGAATTTATCCTTAATTCTTTTCATTGAAAAATAAATCTCTTCCTCAAAAGACTAGGAATAGACTTACCATATGACCCAGGAATCCCACTCCTGGGCTTGTACCCAGAAGGAAATCTACTTCAGGATGACACCTGCACCCCAATGTTCATAGCAGCACTATTTACAATAGCCAAAACATGGAAACAACCTAAATGTCCATCAACAGGTGACTGGATAAAGAAGAGGTGGTATATTTATACAATGGAATACTACTCAGCCATAAAAAATTGACAACATAATGCCATTTGCAGCAACATGGATGATCCTAGAGAATGTCATTCTAAGTGAAGTAAGCCAGAAAGAGAAAGAAAAATACCATATGAGATCGCTCATATGTGGAATCTAAAAAACAAAAACAAAGCAAAAATACAGGACAGAAATAGACTCATGGACAGAGAATACAGACTTGTGGTTACCGGGGGGGGGTAGAGGGTGGGAAGGGATAGACTGGGATTTCAAAATTGTAGAATAGATAAACAAGATTACACTGTATAGCACAGGGAAATATACACAAAATGTTATGATAAATCACAGAGAAAAAAATGTGACAATGAGTGTGTATATGTCCATGAATGACTGAAAAATTGTGCTGAACACTGGAATTTGACACAACACTGTAAAATGATTATGAATCAATAAAAAATGTAAAAAAAAAAAAAAGAAAAATAAATCTCTCTTCTTTGGAAGATCCATGGTACTTCCCGCACAATCCAGCCAAGGCTGTTTGTTGTGCATCAGATTATAATAATATGTAGATTTGACCTTTTTCCCTACTAGGAAACCAGGTGTGTCATTTTGAACATTTAGAACATGGATTCTGTTTGTTTTTAAACTGCATTGCAGTTAAGTGATACAAAAGACCTGAAGGGTCACCCATCTGGTTTGTTCTCAGTTTCTAAAGGGAAAAGAACTGTTATTACTTTCGTGTGAGGTTGTGGGGGTTGGGGGAGGGAGTTAGGTAAATATTTGTTTGTTAATGAGGTAGTGATGCTTCTTATTGAAATTGCAAAATTTATTTATTTAACAAATACTTATATGAGACCTACTCTGTGCCAGTCTCTATTCTAAGAATTTTACAAGTATTAATGCATTCAATCCTCCTAATATTCCTTTGAGGTAAGCACTCATCCTCATTCTATAGTTGAGACAATGGAGGCACAGAGAGGTTAAGTAGCTTGCTTAAGGTCACACAGCATAATTTGCCCAAGTGTTAGAATTAGGATTCAGCCCCAAGGCTGAAGTCACACCACTCACGTGTCTGACCCTTACCCAACACAATGAAATTATAGGTCACAGATTCTGTTGATAAAAATATGCATCCTTATAGAGTTAACCAAATGACCCACAGTTAACCAACACTGAAAATTATAATGTTAATTTAAGATTACAGAATTTCCAATGGAAAAGAAAGAAAGAAATATTTATTGAACATCTACGTTATACCTAGAAGTTAAAACATTTTATCTTATGTACTGACATTCGCTGAAAATAAATTATTAACCTTATATTATAGATGAAGGAAAAAGTTTTGTAGAGATTAAAAGATGTGTCAGTGGTCCCACTGTTAGTTGGCAGCAGAACTGAGGCTTGAATACATGACTGTCTGAACTCAGGGTTTCACATCTAGCATCTCCGTGAGAGGTACACTCTATCCCCTCCCGAGGAATTGATGCCGGAGTTTTCATTACTCTCCTGCAGAACAGTTAATGCAGTAACTGATGGGTTGCTACCATGTGCTATCATTACAAAAGTCACTAAATCAATCTAAAAGCATACTTTTGGCACAGAATATTTTTCCACTTTTACCGCAATTCACTGATTTGCTATGGCTCATATTACTGTGCAGTGCTTTGCAATGCTCTGAAGACAATTTTTGACTCCCTGTTACTTCTCTTGGTCTTCTCTCCTACTTTTCATTTAGCTGAGAGACAGCCTTGGTTTGCAACAAAGCCGCTGTGTAATTTTTTCCGTTCATAAGTTGCTACAAAGCTCACATCCACAACTTTCTTTACCTCTTCCTTTGTGATCAGTCCTTCTGCCCTGATCTGTTAATAATTAGAAAAATAGTGCCCTCTCTTCCTTTTGCCTGGAATAATGAGATAAGTATCTCTTCATCTTTTTCCCATTTTCCTTTTTCACCAGCCATGTATTCTGGGCTGATCAAAAGTAGTTTATTCAAGTGTCAAAAGTGTTTCCAGGAGTGCTTAACTGCAGAAAATTCAATGTCACACAGGTACAATGTGTGTATAATTTATAGATAAACAGAATGAGGTTGGCAGGTGCTTTCGATGAGCTCTGTGACAGATGTAAATGCTCTCAGTTCAAGTATTCATGAGTTTATTCAAAGGTCAGTTTCTAGTGACCAGGTGCCTACAAAGAGTGGTGCTACTTCTAATCCTGGCATAAAAATCACAGCAATAACAACATTATAGCATGAAAAAGCAACACAAAAGCCAAGGAGAAATAGTCCTGTGAAATATGCTCCCATTGACTTGGAAGTTCATTTTCTCTTCTTTTTCAGAAGCAATTTGTTTACTCTTGTCACCTCCCAGCTCTTTATATAAAAATATTCTGTAGGAGAAACCTTCAGGGGGAGAGTCCTACACTATAAATGAGTAGTATAAAATGCATTTCAACCCAGTGCTTCCTTTAGTTCACATAAAGCCATTTAAAAGCTTTATGACAATTATATTCCACATTGAGATCATAAGCCTGAACAACCTCCTGACCCCCTTACATACACAGTCGCCTCTAGACACGGTTGAATAGCGAGCAAACGTCCGAGCTGTCTGCAGCAGACAGATGTCGCGCGCCAACATCTGAGCATCACATACATTGTTTTTTGCTTTCTCCCTGATGGTGTGATACTGATAGAGGCAGATTGTTTATCTCACGAGATTAGTGCAGTCCTTTTCAGGAATATATAGCTAGTTCTTAGAAACTACCAAAGACATAATCCTTCAGCCAACTATAAAAATTATTTTTAAAAAATGTTTTGTTAAACCTCCATCAGGTGCTTGAATCACATCTATCATTTATCCATTATGTAGGCATCCCCATGTGCATGGTCAATGGAGGCATACCATGTTTTTAAGGCTACCCTGTCATAGATGTCTTTCTTATTTTGAGTCAATTTTATTTTATCATATTATATCCACAGTCCATCCATCCACCTATCCATCTATCTATCCCTTCATCCAAGTTTATTTCCTTGAAACCTTGTAAATTTAGTCAGACCTTATGTATGCATGAAAGGCCTTCTCATATTGAGGAAAGCTAATAACAGCTATCTTGGTCTTCATTTTTCAGTGTAAGCATTGCTGGTTTATTCAACTGTTCTCATATTTTCTTTCAAGACCTAGATTAGGAGCCTTCCCTGCGTTCTCCAAGCATCATGAGATTTTGACTGTACTCTAACAACACTCTTATCTAATATCTATTATATGCCTATAGTCATGGTTTGTATCAGCTAAGAATGCTTCCAATGGCAAGTAACAGAAAGCTCAAAGAATACTTTAAAATTATTGCTACTTTTTCACTTAAGTTGAAAAATATGGAGGTAGGTAGGTTCATGGTAAATTTGGCAACATAATCATGCCATCAAGAAGCCAAGGTTCTTTGAGCTTTTTTCTCTGCTTTTCATGATTTGTGAATTTTGTCTTATTTCTCTTCAATTAATAATTGCAAGATGTTTCTAGATATCATAGCCGCTGTCAAGGCAAAAAGCAGAGAAAGAGTGATGCCAAATTGTTGACTCATTATTTCATTCTTTTTATGAGGAATAAAAAGCCCCCTGAAGATGTAGTAAACAGAAACTAAAAGTATATGAGAAGAATAATCATGATGACCAAGTGGAATTTTTCTAGGAATGCAAGGTCGGTTTAACATTTGGAAATCAGTCAATGTAATTCAGTGTATTAACAGACAAGAAATTAATAAATGAGATCTTCTCAATAAATGTAGAAAGATCATTTAACAAAATCCAGCATCCATTAATGATAAAAATTCTTAGTTAAATTGTAATGACTGGAACTTTCTGAATCTGATAAAAACATTAAAAAAAAATCCTATAGCTAATAACATATTTAATGGTGAAATGTTAAATTTTTCCACCACTAAGATTAGGAACATAGCAATAATGTCTTTTCACTTTTGTTCATTGTATTGAAGAGTTTAGCCAAAGATTTAAGACAAAAAAATAATAAAAAGCATCTAGATTAATAAGGTATATATAAAATTATCTTATCTTTATTACTAGATCATCTATGTAGAAAATATAATGAAAGCTACTAGAACTAATTAAGTTTAGCAAGATTATAGGATAAAAAAAAAGTTCCCCTGATGACTTTCTAATTGTTTCTAATGCCTAGCTGAGGAGAAGGGAAGAAATGTGGTTATCTTGTTGGGACTGGGACCACTGTTGACCAAGAAAACAGGTTAAGAAGACAGGATTAGTTGCTGAGTCAGCAACACATGGTGCTTGCCACATTCGGAGTTGTAAATATTTTGTGAGTAGGAACAATCTTATTCATCTTTGTATCCTTAGTTTGTGGAAATAACTCAATAATGGATGAATGGATGGAGGGATAATTTGAGTGGAAAAATAAATGAGTGAATGAATCTCTTAGCTTTAGTGCCTTGACCACCCTTTACTCACCTTGTCCACAGTCTTTCTTGGAAAGTGGCAAGAGAAGAGACTAAGTTCTGCAGATGTAGCCTCAGAAGCACAAAGCAGAATAAGATTGTCATCTTCTTGGCCCTGGCACTATTCTTCTATGAGTACAACCAAGAAATGTGTGATTCTAAGTCCACTGAATTCACTTAGGCTCATTGTGTACTCATTTACAGAGCAAAAGCCTATATTTTTAAAATCTCATACTGTCGTCTCGAACAATTTCATTTTGTCACTTTCACTAGTGTCATGACATTCCCAAAGAGGAACAACAGGTCTCCTGTGTCTTCTTCATTCAACTCATTCTCAGCAACTTGGATGAAGAAAGAGCTTGAGTGCTCAGGAGACACTTCTGTATGAGTTCCCCAGCGCTGCTCTAGCACAGTACCACAAACCGGGTGGCTTAAAATAACAGAAATGTATTCTCCACACAGCTCTGCAGGACAGAAATCTGAGATCAAGGTTTTGGCAGGATTGGCTCCTTCTGAGGCTGTGACAGAGAATCTATTCCATGGCTGTTCCTGCCTTCTGGTGTTTTTTAGACATTTTTGGTGTTCCTGGCTTGTAGAAGCATTATTTGGATCTCTCATTTTATTTTCACATCACGTTCTCCTTATATATGTGTTAGTCTCCAAGTTTCCTTTTTTATAAAGATCCCAGTCATATTGGGGCCCACCCCAATGACCTCATATTAACTTGATTGCCTTTGCAAAGACTCTATCTCTAAATAAGCTCACATTCTGAGATACTGGGAGTTAGGGCTTCAACATTGGAATCTGGAGGGGGACACAATTTAAACTATTGCACCTTCCTTGGTGTGATATTGTCTATCAAGCAGCACTCCTGAGGAGTTATTTGAAAGACAGTGGTTCCAGTGGGGAGCTGCACAGGTCATGGAGTTGGGTGGATGGCCTGGATTCAAATACCATCTCTGACCCTTATCTGCGGCATGTCCCAAATGAGTGACTAATTTGCTACGTGCCTACTTTCATCTAAAGTAAAATGGGATCATATTTGTACAAGTTCACAAGACTATAGTGAGAATTAAATGAGATAATACAAAGCAAAGTTCTTAAAACAGTGTCTAGCAAAAGTAACTATTATATTGAAACTTGCTTTTCCCCACCTTTTTTTCTACTGTTGACCAAATGTACAAATCTTACTTATTTTTCCATTTACTGTACATAATTGATTTTGTCTAAAATGTACTATACAGAAACTTTCCAAATACTTTGTTGAATTCAAACATACTTTTCATCTCCACACATTTCTGATCTATCTCACCAATTTTCAAAGAGAGAAAATATTTTATTTGAAATAATTGATTCTTCAAAAATTCATGTGGGATAATCATCTCCATATGTTCACAAATCATGTCTATATATATCTGGTCAAAGAATCTTTTTCTACCATTAAGTTATTTCTCATTTATTTGGTCTGTAATCCTCATCATATTAATCTGTATTTTTAGAAATCCATGTACTTTGTCTCCCTCTCATTCCCAGTTTCTCACCCCGACACTTGCGTACACACACACACACACACCCAGACATGTTTCTTTTATTAACAAGGCCTTTATATTCCATTTTCAATCTCTGAAGACAACGCCTGTTCTCCATTTGCTCACATAAAACCACATGGACTCAACAATCTCATGTTTAAAGTTAACTCTGCTCACAGAGGAAGGAAGAAAATCAATAATTATTATGCATAAACTAGACATTGGGCATTTTACAGGAACTGTTTCTCTGATGTGACTTTCCTAAGGTGACATAGCTAGTAAGTGCCAGAAATAGAATTTGGCCCCCTCCAGCTGATTTTAAAATATGCATAGTATTTTCCCATTATGGTATGAATCTGAATGAAATAAATACTGTTCAGACCTACTATATCCAGTGCAATTGCAGCAGACTGCTTTCTAATGACCCTGGGTCATCTTTTCCTTGTGTTCCACATAGTTCCCAGAGATGCTGGCATGTGTCTGGGAGTGGAGTGCAGTTGGAGTATCTGATAACAGCCTAGGCCTTGGAGTAAGACCCATCCAACTTGGGAGAAGAAAGACCCATGTTGTTTATTTACAAATACCTTATTTATGTAACTCAAGAATACGATTTGGCCAGGTTAAGTCTTGATCTGATTTTTATGCAAGTTGACAAAGGGAAATAAAAAGAAAACATTAGGCAGTTTCTGCAAGTTTTCTGTTTCACAGAAACAAAGTCACAGCTGACTGCCCGACCCACGCGCTGCCGGGACTCCGGGGTGTGACGGCAAAGTGGCTTTCTGAGAAATGAGATGCTGCACATTTCATTGTTTTCAATATTGCCCCCTGCCAGGAACTGCTATAAAAGCATCCTGAGCCCTGAAATGGGAGGGGCATGCTTTCCAGATAGCTGTCAAGTCTGTGGAGGTCTCCAAGCTTGTATCACCTATCACCTATCACCGCCCGTTCGGGCTGTTGGCAAAGTCACAGCAGCATCAGCTGAACTATTTACTAAGGGCCCAGCTGTCCTGGCCACCACACAAGGTGCTGTGCAAGCAGCCAGAAGCAGGAGCAGCTTTGCTCTGAAGGCTCAGATCTCAGGAGTGGACAGTTTTAGACAGAGAGTTCAGGTATCTCCAGTGGGTGCATGCAACACGGCCTCACTTTCAAAGTGTGCCCTCCTCCCTGTCACCCCAAGTGCACCCTCTGCAGCAGGCAGGACGAGGGACGTCATCTGGCTTTGACATGAGCGTCTGTGCGCCTGCCTCTGGGTTCCACAACGTGAGCATGGCAGAGTCACAATTCAAGCCCAGCTCTCTGGAGAGCTCCAGCTCATATTCTTCCTATTCCACCCAGTTACCTTCGCCACAAAATTTAAACTTTAACTTTTTATATAAAAATTATCACAGGCAGATGGTTAGATAAGGGTAGAGAAAGGGTGCGTGGGCCAAATGGCAGGAAACCATACAGCTTATAAGCAAGGGGGCTCCTTGGGCCAAAGAAGAAAAGCAGGAAACTCCTCAGTGATAAGAAACCACACATTTTGAGGTGACAAGTGTCCTGGAGACAGACAAAGATAGGTGGGAAAAGACGGGAACCTCTGGCATCCAAATGTAACCTTTTGCTCATTATGCCCTCATTACAATAAAATTAGCCTTGCAGATTAGAAGCACCCACGCACCGACACCATGACACTTCCCGTCCAGACTACATAAGAATGAAAATGGCTCCTCCTTCCGGGAAAGTGGAGCTGGGGTGAAAATCAAGGAATATGACCCCAAACCCCTCCGTCCCCAGTGAATATTCTGTCCATTCATTTTTACACCCCATATAATCATCTTGATGAAGAAATTTAGTGCAGCTACTCACCTGAGTCTGCCCACTCTCTCCTTGAGAGTGTACTGTCACCTAGTATTAAATTCTTACTTTGCTCTCCTGACCTATTTGTCTCGCTTCTGCATTCCCTCTGCAACAAGACAAGAACCTACTCTCTGGTAACATAACCATGCATCTAAGAAGCAAATCTTAAAATGACAGAATTTCACATCTAAGAGACACCTAGGAACCTGAATAAACATCCTTATTTTATTTATGAGATAAATAATTTCAGAACTTCTCTGAAATGTCCAATAAGTCCTCAGTATGGTACATTCTTGGAAGATCTATGCCAAGAATGCAAGGGGGGCTGATGGTTCCAAAGCATGTTATTTGCATTTGAATTGAGAATACCAGGAGAATACCAGGGGCCATATGTCTCACTTAGGTTTCTTTCTTCGACTGGTCATACTTCTTCTCATTACCCTGTGTTGCCTCTCTTGAGGCAGCTCGTAGCATCGTTTGCCCTCTGAAATAGGAAAATGCCCAGATGACATAGGAGAATGGGGTTGTTGAGACACTGGAAATGGAAAGGGAGAGACCAGGAAGTCAGGGTGAGATTCCCAAGTAAGAACTTGGCTTCATTCTTCCCAGTCATGGAAAGTCAGTCCAAAATAAAAAGAATGGTCTGAACACAGAGAGGACCTTATTCAGCAGAGTCATGAATAAATCTGGACCAGACACAAAATTTTGAAAATTTTAACTGAGGCAGGGGAGAATGACATGAAGGGAATAGGCATGTCAGGAAGCTAGAAGTCATACTTTCCTTGAAAGGTGTAAAACTCTGGACTAAAATTAGATCCACAGAGCATTGAATTTGACTTTTTAGATTGAAGTTGACTTTTTGTCATACTCCGTGGAAATAAACTTAACTGAAACAATATGTTCTAAAAACTTCTATGTTTAGCTCCTTTACTTACAAAATGGAAAAAAAAAGTCATAACCACACACATATGCATTCATCCTTTTAAAGTAGATCAGCAAGATGAATGAAATAATGTTATTTATTTTTTAATCAATAAATCATTATGCATTTAATTGTGAGTCCCAGGGATAACATAACAAGATTAATAAGACACAGTTCCCTGCCTTCAAGGAAGTGTAGCTAGCAAAATAAACAAGGATATAGTATCTAAACACACTATAGAAAGAGCTATAAAAGATGTCCTTGGAAAGTATCATAGGGGCTGAAGAGTGAATCCTGCAACAGCTGATAAGGGGATGCTGATCAGGGGAGACTTGATATAGGAGGTGGCATTTAGCAAGTAGAAAGATGGGGAATGACATTCCCGAAGAAGAAATTGTAGAATAAAATCACAGTCAGGTGGAAGAATGAAACAGCATGTTTTGCTCAGTGAGTGGTTACTATTATGCAGTATATGAGATGAGATGTGGGAAGAAAATGAAAGATGAGTTGGTAGAAGAGGGGTCGGTTAGCATCACATGTTGAAAAGCCTTGGGTATCTGGAGGAGAAGCTCAGAGTTTATCCAGGATGCTGCTTAGTAGGGGAGTAACAGTTTCCGCTGTCTGTCCCAGAAGATTGTAACAGACAGTAGCATGGTGGAAGGAGTTCATGGGATGAAAGTGTTCTTAATCCAAATATAACAAATAAATTTATTCTTTAGAACATAAATCCCAAGAGAAAGATCTGAAATAATGATGATGATCATGATGATGATGATATGAAACAATATTAGTCAATTTTCTGGATTAAAATAGCATATGAATTATCAAATTTCTAAATTTAGCACAAAGTTAAAATGCTGATGGTAGGCAATGCTGCCAAAGTTTTGCTGAACTCGGTGTACTCAGATGTTGCTAATGATGTAAATGGTCAAAATCATTTTGAAAAGAAATACGGAAACACATTGTCAAGAAAAATACATGCAGTCATATCCCTTGAAGTAACAGTCCCACTTCTGAGAATTTAAATGATATCCCAAAGCCAAAAGTATTGTATATTTAGAAATGTTTATTTCAGCATTATTTATAATAGCCAGAAAAAAATACATAAGCACCAACAATAACACAATTATAAGTACATTGGATCATATCAGTCAAATGAGATGTAAAGCACTGATTAAGAAACCTTTGAAATATGAATTTAGTTAATATGATTTTTAAAAATACAAACATATGTGTACATTATTATTCCTGCTCTGTAAAATTATATGTGTGGAGCAATAAAAATTGGAAAGAACAAAGACAAATAGCACTATGTAATGTGTTTGGAAGGTAGAATTTTTCTCATTATATTTAGAGTTGCATTAATGTTTTTATAACGATGTTTGTGTAAAAAATCACATTTAAAATAGCTATCATTTATTAAACATCTCTATTATGCTAATCACTATACATACTTAATCTTATTTAATTCTCACAACATTCTATAAAGGCGGTAAAGTTACAATCCATCTTTTAATTGAATTTTAATTTTTTCAAATTGATACATGTATACAGTTTATAAAGATAAAATATTATGAATAATTTTATAAAAAATAAAAGCGGTATCTTTCCCCTTCAACTCCAATTAATTTTAGTATTTTAGAAGATTCTTTCTTATGTCTCACCTGTATTTCCAAATCATGTGATAATATTACTATTTATAAATTTCAGCTTTAAATATTATTTATTTAATAGAATTAAGTCATTCTTTAAAAAAGTGTCTTTGAAGAGAAGCATAAAATTGATAGGCCCTGAGCAAATCTCATCAAAATAAAAGAGAAAACAAAAATTAACAATATCAGGAACAAAAAACGGGACATCATACCTAGTCCAGATATTAAAATTATAAGGACAATATCATAAACAATTATATGGCAGTGTCCTTGAATGTTTAAAGAAATGGGACAAATTAATTGAAAACATAATTTATTAAAAATGTGAATAAAGAAATAAAAATACTAATAACAGCATTACATCTATTAAGGAATTGAGTCCTTAATTAAAATCTTGTCACAAAAAAATAAAAAATAAAAACAGGCCTGGATGACTTTGCTGATAGATTCTATCAAATATTTTTGATACCTGAAAATCTCAATTTAAAACATTCACCAAAATATATGTATAAAAGTTTCCACAGAAGCTTTATTCATGATAACTAAAAACTAAGATCAACTTGAATTTTTTATCAAGAGGAGAATAAACTGCGTTATGGTCACACAGTGGAAACCTATGCAGCAATGAAAAGGAACAATTGATACATGTAATAACATAGATGAGTCTCAGAAGCCATATTGAGCCAAAGTCAAGAGACAAAAGAATATATGTTGCTTGATACCAGTTATGTGATATTCAAGAACCAGCAAAATTAACCTATGGAAATGGAAGTGCTGACCTCAGGGGATTTTTTTAGACTGTGAACTAGCATGAGAGACCTTCTGGGAATGGAAATGTTTTATACCTTGACTGAGATAGTGGTTTCATAGGTGGATACACACAGGAAATTGATCCCCCTGCACATTTAATGTGTCTGTATTTTACTGAGTGCACGTTATACCTCGCTTTAACAAAAACCTTCCATGATAAGAACTATAGAGTTTCTGGAAGATTATCCACCAAACAGAGATAACGTGCCTATTCTGGGCCTCTTTTCTCTCCTTCCCCTTCTTTGCTATGGCATGAAAGAGCTCACTTGACTCCACATCTTCATGCTTCCAGCTGAGTTTAACCAGGGAAGGTATTCGAGATATAGAAATCATATAAAGCATAGAAAGCTGAGAGTTTATCTTAGCTGCCTGTTAAAAAAAGGGGAGGCAAACACACACGAGGGATGAGGCTAAAACTGTAGCTAACAAGAAAACTGTAAAACATGTTGAACATCTATGACCCCAAAGTTGTCTTCATCAGTAGCTTTTTGAGGGATGTGTTCACCTTTCAGGACAAGTGAATAGGTCCAGCCTGTAGCAATGGGCTAGGGCCACGGAATTGGAGCCATCACTTCCACTGAAAAGAATGAAAAGTGCCTGATGTTAGTATTTAAAACCTCATTAAACAGCAAAGAAGTTAGTGAGAAGAAAACTTGACCAAGCCAAGTTCAAGCAAAGGTCTGAAACCCAGACAGGTGAGCTTAGTCCTTGACTTCCCTTTGTCCTAGACTGTGTTGCTACCTTGGGAAATGCAGTTAAGAAGCCATTGTTGATTCTGGTGACCTTGAGAGGCTATAAATGTGTAGTGCCTGATCAACCATCTCCTACACTGGACTGGACCCACAAGGATGTAAGCTGGTTATTGCCATAGTGGTACAGAAAATGTATCACCACAAAATTCACTGCTTTGGAACTTTAGTATTTTTCTTGCTTTCAGTTCTGCAGGCCAGTGCAGGCTGCTCTGCTTCTGTCTGAGGTCGCTGGGCTTGTTTTCAAGATGCAGATCAACTTCAGGTGTGCTTCCTATGTCTGTTATCATCCATCCATCAATTGCTGCCCTGAGTATGCTCTTTTCATGGAGAAAGCCTAGAGAATAAACAGCATTGTGCAACCACATCTAAAGCTCTTTTGCATTCGATCAGACAGAAAGTCACAGGCCAGGTCCAAGGATATACACCCACGGGGCAGGCGGACAGGGAAGTGAAACTTTTCTGAATAATATCCCCATTCATCCTAACACCTAAATGTAAAAGAAAATTAGCAGATATTTGGTCCTGTCCAAAACATTCATAAGACATTTGGTCCATAAGACACTGGACCCATGCCAAAAGGTCCTTGATATTTGCAGGACCATTTGGACCTTTCCAAAGCTTCCATAAGACATCTAGTTCCTCCAAAAGGTTTTCAATATTCAGTCATATTTGGATCTGTCCAAATAATCCATGGAGACATTTGGTTCATGCCAAAATATCTTGATATTTGGTCCTGTCCAAAACCATTTGGCAGGGACCACATATACTCACAGACATTTTGGATAGAACCAAATTTCAAGAACATTTTGGTGTGGACCACGTGCCTTGTGGATATATTGGGCAGGACTGAATGTCCTACAAGGGTGAAAGACATTAATTTTTTAAATATGCTTTTAAAAAATAATCTTGGAGAATATCTTCAGGGATGAGAATAATTTATAAAAAATGATACAAAAAAAGATATGGAATAAGACCGACTACACTAAAATTTGGAATTTATGTTATTAGATGCTATCACTAATGAGTGAAAAAAGTAAGCCACAAAAAGGGGGAAAATTGTTGCAACATGTATAAGTGCTGAAGAGGTTGTTTCCAAAATTCATGAATGTTTCTAACAAGTCAATGAGAGATAGAAAATAAATAGAAAATAATTGAAACATTGATTAAAAATATAACTGCACATTTGACATAAGAGGGAATTTAAATGTTCAAAAATGTGAAAAAGTGTTCAATCTCATTATTACTGAAGAAATTACAAATTAAAACTGGAAAGAAATATCATTATATGCCCATCAAAATGGCTAAAAGTCAATATCAAATGTTGGTAAGGAAAGTTTCATCTCCTGAGAGAGGGTGTGTATATACTGGGACAATCTCTTCGGAAAACACTTGGCCTTCTTTATCCAGTGAAGTTGAACATCTGCTGACATTTGGATCTTGTAATCTCACTTCTAATTATATACCTTAGAAAATTAAGGGCATTAGTGCCCAGAACACAGGGATGAGAGTGTTCATAACAACTGCATTATCAGTAACGTAGGCTAGAAATAACTCAACTGTCCCCCAATAGTTGAATGAATAAGTAAGCACTATATTCATGAAACAAAGTTCTGTACAGCAATAAAATAAATGCAGCACGGGCTTATGCAATAATGTTCACGAAACTAGCAATGTAGTGGAAGAAGCCAGATTCCGACAGTTTGAAGAAAGAAGAAAAGGAAAAAATAAACATCATTAATTTAAAAGGGGATGAAGGAAAAGAGGCCTCAAAAAGTGATCACATGTCTCTCTGTTGCATCATATCCAGGAAGCACTGCCTTTCTACTTTGTGCACTTTAGTCTGTGAGTACTGTTTTTCCCAAGATGAGAACTAAAAAGAGAAAAAGCCTGCTCTGTCGATCTGGGGGTGCTTGTCCTAGTGTGCTGGGGCCGCTGCAACAAGGTACCACAGAGTAAATGGACTTAACGACAGAAAAGCGTTTTCTCTCAGTTCAGGAGGCTAGAGGTCCGAGATTACACAGTTAGCAGTTTTGGTTTCTCCTGAGGTCTATCTCCTTGACTTGAAAATGGTCGCCTTCTCCTCGTGTCCTCATGCGGTTGGGTCTCTGTTCAGGTATGCTTCTGGTGTCCCTTGCTGTTTGTGTCTTAATAGCCTCTTCTCGTAAGGACTCAAATCATGTTGGATTCAGGCCACCCTAACAACCCCATTTTAACTTAACTGCCTCCTTAAGGGCCCGATCTCCACATACAGTCACATTCTGAAGTTCTAAGGACCATGGCTTCAATTTATGAATTTTAGGGGACTCACTTCAACCAATTAACAGTGCCTGAAAAGTTCTCATAAGGAAAGTCCTGATTCTTCGACCTTCCAACTATGCATTCTGCTCCTAATAGCTCTTTATTGGGGTAGCACCATGGTAGCTCACAGTAATTATGTTTATGACCTACCAGGCACTGTTCTATGTGTTTCACCCGCATTAAGTCATTTAATACTCAAAACCAATAAAATAGGTACTTTTGTTATTTCCATTTCACAGATGCCAGCATCAAGGCACAGAGATACGAATTGTGTAGCTGGGACTTAAATGCCAATGGTCAGATTTCAGAATTTATTTTTTCTATTTTCTTTATATTGTCTTTAACCTTCAGGTAAAATTCCAAGTGGCAGAGGAGTTTTGAGGAAGAGGAGTGTGTGTGTGTTGGGCCAGGAGGAAGGGGGTGGGTGAGATTCAGAGACTCAGGCTTGAGGGTTTGGGAGAAACAGGGAGGATGAATTAGAAAGTTGTAGAAGTCTTGCAAATCTTTGTAGAAGTTTTGCTACGTTGTTGTTACAATCCCTTTTTACCCCTGCCTTCATGGGACTTCATTAAAAACATACTTTGCTTTTCAAACTTTTCCAATTGAGATTTGCGTTTCCCTTGGTGAGTTTCCCTGCTGAGACAGAGAAGGTCTGATCCATTGAGGTAAAACGCACAAAATATTGCATGTAATTTCAGGCTATCTCAGTGTCTCCAGGGCCAAATTTCAGAACTCTTCATGTTATTATTATCATTCTAATAACGAAGGAGAAATAAAAGCAAAGCAAAATGAGGCTGCCTGGGAGAATGATTCCTTCCAGCGTTGTTAATCTGGGAGACAGACGGGCACCATTTCTCGCTGCCATGCTCCGCTCGCACCGTGTGTCTGTAACTGCCCTTACTGGGCACCTGGGGACACTTTGGAGATAATCACACTTCCATATTACACTTCCATATTAAATAAAATAATCTGTGTGTTCCTGGGGCCCACAAGAGAGAAAGTCAATTAACATGTAGGAGAGGTTGATCTATAATATGAGCATACACACATTTTCTTGGCATAGATTTATTGCTGAAAAAAAAAACCTAGTTCTTTCCTTTCCTGATAATTCATGGATCAGTTCAAAGGAGATCTGTTTCTCTTTGTAATTTTTTTAAACAAAATGACAGATTGTTAATATGTCCAGTTTAATATAGATTTTTATGGGAAAATTTCCAGTCCTTTTCCCCTTCACATTATTTTTCTTTTACACACCACTTTTCTCTCTGCCACACTTTAAGAACTCATCCAAGTTCATATACACAGAGATTAAGAGCACGTGCCTCGGCATTAGAAGGGGCTGGTCTTCAGTCAGCTCTGCTACTCGTTGGCCATTACTCAGCGAGTAAATTTCATTCTGAGCCTCAGTTTCCTCATATGTGAAATGGAGAGAATGTATGGTCTCCCTTAAAAGGTGATGTGCATATTGAATGAGAAAATCCCCATGCAGCACTTGTCATGAGAATGTCCACCCAGTGGGCACTCCATACATACGTCACCTCCCTCCTCCCATCACATCACCGACTATGCAATATGCCTGGAATATTTCTCTGAAATTCCCACTCCACTCTTTTTCTCCAAACCCACAGATAATACAAGGCCTTCTGCGTCATTGGCATCCAAACCTCCTGACCCATCCTGGAGCTAATATCACAGTTTAAAAACAATCATTCCTCTGCCATGTCCTTCCTGATGGTTTTTAATTGCACTTTTTACCTTATGTGTTTTTTTTTTATGTATATAAATCAAATTTCTTGGAGTTTGTTTGATTTTTTATAGCCTTAATGAATCAAAAGTTTTGCAAGCACTCAGACTCTGCCTACTGACCACTCTCCAGGGCTGTTTTATGATTTCTCTCTTAGCAAACTTTGATAGCAGATATAAGACTCACTGAAATTCTTTGGAATGTGATTAATTACCTCAACTACTATCATATCAATAAACACTTCACCAATTTATTTGTTTTGGATTCATAAACAGCTGCAGGAATTAACAGATGAAGGACTTGAAAACACAGAGGGCAAGGATTTCATAACAGACAGGACACAGGAATATATAGAAACTAAAGTGGCTACAGTCATACTTTTCTTTTGGAACAGAATTTTACCTTCCACTTAAATCGAGGGCCAAAGAATTCATAATCAGCAATTTGACTTAGATTTTGTTTCTTTTTGACAATTTCTAGTACAATATAAATGCACTGTGACCAAAATGAGGGCCATACAGACACTTGAAAACAGGCAAAAGACACGCAATTTTTTCACGAGGCTTCAGATGAAGCATCTTAGAGAAATGATAGTAATAATAATAGCTACAGCAGGCCGGCTAGCTGGCCAGAGGCATAGAGCTTCTCCTGAAAGTTTGTTTACTTGTACAGCAAAATATTTGCCATCCGGAAATGTGATAAGTACTGGGGTCACCAAGAAGATCTAAACAGGTTTTTTTTTTCCTCAAGAATCTCATCCATCATCAAGAGATAATTATCACCCAACCTGCTCAGTGCAGAACAGACACACATGCAAGAAGAGAGGCAACCAACCCCGTCCGAGGTTGCCGAGGGAATCTCTGAGCAGAGCAGAATCCGAAAGGCTCGCAGAAGTAAGGTGAGGCATGGAGGAAGGAGGGAGGAATGAATAGCAGAGACACCAGGGAGAACACAAGAAAAGTGCAGAAGAGAGAAGTGACATGCAACAGGAGAACTCAGGTTCCAGAAGCTCGTGTGAAATGAGCTCACAAAGGCAGCTGTTGAGGTAGATTGATGCCGATCTCAATGGATCTTGAAGTGTCTATTCAGACACTTAGATCTTACCCACAGTGCAACCGGAAGGCCTTCAATGATTTTAAGACACAATTGTAACGTTGATCACCGTTGGCTGATGAACTTACTGTTTTTCAGATTTCTTATTCCTAGTTCCCTCTGATTTCTAACGGTTGCAAATAGTCATATCTTTTTGATTAAAAAAATAGTTTAAAAGAGGGACCACTTCCCCAAAGAAATTTCATGAACTCCTTAGCTGCAAAGTCAATTTCCATAGTTTTCCTACCGGCTCTCCTTCCTTCTATTTTATTTATTGGTGAAATCTTGTTCAAATTATCACTACTATATTATAGCACATATTTCACCTTCCTAGAAGTAGTGATGCTTGTATTTGTTCTGTGACTGTCTCTGTAACAATTACGTAGGCATCATGACACATAGCAGGGCCACATTGCCAAACTTCTTGAGGTACCATTCAGCCACACACCGTATCTTTGGTGATTGGTTGCCCTGGGGGTTGTAAATGCAGCAGATGCAGCAGCTGTGATTAAACAATTTTTATATTTATCCTACACTCTAAGATAGTTCTGTGTGCATTTTCAAGATCTTTTCTCTCTTCTGACATTATTAGGTATTCTTTCCGTAGGTACTATTCCTTTGGAAGGGTGGTATAATTTCTAAGCCATGGACTATCTGAAATATTCTTCCCAAAATTTCACACATAGAAATGAAAATTCATCTGACAAACAAAGTCTTAGGTAACATTCATTAATCCTTGAACTCAAGCATTGCTCCAATATTTTTGGCATCTTTTTTGTAAAGAAGTAGACAATTGGTTGGATTTCTCTCTTTTGTTTGTTTGTTTTGATGACATTTATTTATTTTACCACCTTTTCTGGATGTTTTCTTTTGAGTTCAAAACTTTTACCTGCTATGAATATTTCAATATTTATTTCCTGGTACTATATCCATTTTCTAATCTGCAGATTCATTGCTCTTTGGCTCAGGGAATTTTTCTTCTATATATATATATATATTTAATATTGTCTCTGTTTCATTTGTTCCAGTGTATTTATCATGAATACAAAGGAGGGCGCCACCAACCTTTCATTCAGAAATAGAGGTGATGGTCTCACTTGCTAAGCAAGGAGAGCTGTCCTTGAAAAACGCAGTCTCTCTGAACAAAGCAGAGCTGGGACCTTATACGTGGTTTTAGGAAACACAGGGTTAAGAATTAGAACACTCTAAGAAGTGAAAGTGTCAGGGACTGGCTGATGTTTTAGCTGTGGAATTTGAGTATTAGAGCACGACTGTAGCTGGTTGGCTGGCTTTCAGAAGTGTGGTTATGAGGAGAGCTGTCCAGAGTTTGTTCATATCCCACAATATCTTCTTCACTGTTCTTGACTGACAACCCGAGTTCCTTTTATTGTGTCACATCTCCACATGAGTTCAGATCCCACTGTGTCCGAGAGTGCAAGTCATAAGAGGATCACACGTGATAATTCCACAGCATGTTTATTTCTCTCTGCCTATGAATGTGTTTCTGGCTGAGTTTGAGCTCGTAGCAGACAGAGTAAATTACTCATGACAGACAGTAAATTAGGTTACTGATGTCTAGTGATATCTCAGTCTACTAGGGTGTGTGGTATAGTGAGCACGTCAGGACAGAAGTTGAAACCTTTCTAATGGTGGAATTTTAGACATCACTTGAACTTTCAATGTTCAAAGACTTTCTAATGAAGGAATTTTAGGCATCACTAGGAGTCACTGGGGAACACTTTGCATAATGAGTCCTTCCTTCCTGAGGCTTCTCAGGTGACAAATTTTAGACATCCAGGTGTCCTCTACTATTAGAATATCCACTGGATAAGGCCCATGAACATTGAAGGCAAACATAGCCACAAAGGAAAGACCAGTTCAAGACACATTGTTCCCTGACCTCATTTATGTGTACTCATCATAAAGTTCACTTTGGAGACTTTCCTTAATTTTTTAGATTATTTGTAAGATCATTGTAATTTTTTCGTTGTTTCTGCTAAGAAAGTAATCTTTTCATTGTCTTGTATAGTATATACATTGTATTCAATAAAGAACTATCTCAGATAAAGTTCTTGCAAAAATACAGTTTTTAAATCAACTTAAAAATTCAATTAAAGTTCAAACTAATTTATAATTAAAATATAGAGTTAAATGAAATATAAAACTGTGTGTAGAGTGTTCAGCAATTAAATGTAAAAAAAATCTACTTTTGAAAAATTACAAGAATAAAATGACCAATATTTGAGATTATGAATGTTAATTTAATAAAAATCCAATTTCCTTTATTATGAAGTCCGTATTTTCATTGCATATTTGGAGGCATCTAGAGAAGAACTCCCAGAAAACCAGTAATATTTTAACCACGTCTGAAGGCTGAATGAGATTTTGCCACTGGATGCATGGCAATGGATGAATGAATGAATTGGAGTTAAGTGTAATGTAAATCTTGCAAGGAAGCTAACTCTCATGTCACCGCTAGGAAAAACATCAAACAACTCACTTTCTAGTGAAAACATGCCAGAAATAGGAGACAAGGGGATCTTGGGTCTCATCCCCAGTCTGTGACTTGCACCACGTGACTTGGCTTAGCCTTTCCTCAGAAGCCTGGTCTGTTTCCACCAGCTACTCCTTGGGGATAGACGCTAAATTGTCACAAGCCAATCTGCTCTGATTTCTTGACTGCATTTCAAAACAAGATGGTTATTCAAATAAAATACAATCCAAATTTGCTTGAAGAATCTTCTTTCCTTCCTTCCTTCCTTTCATTTCTTCTTTTATCTATATCTATGCAGAATTTTCAGAGGATTCCTAGTTCTTTACAGCAATTTCTCAGATTCTCCAATTCCATTGAAAGAGAACCAGACTTGATCTAGTGACGCCATCCCTTTCATCTGCCAATTAATTTTTATTTCTCCAGTGCTTAAAATTCATTCAAATGTTATCACTGCAATGATTGCTACGGGAAATTTTCACTACTGGGTGATTATGAGCATGAATAAAAAGCCCAGTTTCCCCAGAGACTGATGATTTTGAACCAGAAGTGAGCATTGGGACCCAGCTCTTCAAATGAATTGTTTTCCACAATGATTTTCTGTTGTTCAAACTAAAGAATATTATTTGTGGAATATTTGATGGTAGAGAAGGCTAAGCTATAATATTTTAGAACTGGTGGGACATTTTGAGATCAACTAGAAGATAGTGTTTCCAACTTTTTCCTGGAGAACAAAGACTTCCATGAAAGGTCCAACTTCAGGGGTGAGAATTTAATAGATCAGATGGGATTCCTAGGCTCTCATTTTCATTTTACTTAGAATATCCTTGGTTTTGTCTGGTAAGTGTAAAGAGTTTTGTGTGAGGTGCTATCTCACTGTGGTTCCATTTGCACATTTCTGATGATGAGCAACAGTGAGCACCTTTTTCATGAACCTGTTGACTATTTGTATGTCTTCTTTAGAAAAATAGCTATTAGATACTTTGTACATTTTTAAATCAGGTTATTTGGGTTCTTTGGGCTATTGTGTTAAGTTCCTTTTATACTAGTGACATAAGCCAGACAAGGGAAGACAAATACTGTATGATTCCACTTAAACGTAAAACCTAAAGAAGTCCAACCCATAAAAGCAGAGAATAGAGTAGTGATTGCGAGGGGCTTAGGGGTGGGGGATTGGAAGATGTTGGTCAAAGGGTACAAAGTTTCAGTTATGCACGATAAATATGTTCTGGAGACAGAATCATGTACAATGTTAATAATATTATATGGCATACTTAAAATTTGCTAAGAGAATAAATGTTAAGTGTTTTCACCAAAGAAGGGAACTATGAGAGATGATAGACATGTTAGGTAGCTTGATCGTAGAAATCATTTCATAGTGTATTTGGATATCAAAGCATTTAGTTGTACATCTTAAATTTATACAATTTTCATTTGTCAAGTAGATTTCAATAAAGCTAGGGGAAAAGAAGTTCTGTGCAATTATTTTTGATAATGTGTTTAAGATCCAAAAATCAGGGGAAAAGGAAAATAGTGAATTGTCCCAACTCCCTCACTTTATGAAGACAAGAAGTAGGGCTCAAAAAGGTAGTAAATCTTGGCAGAAGCAGGAGAGGTCCGTTGCACTGCTTTGTGTGGCTTTGGGCACATTGTATGAATTCTGTGAGTTTCACTCTCTCCCTTCTCCCAGTCCCCATCCACCTGGGGTGAAAGAGAGAGAGAGCAAAGTTCTCACGTTGCAATTTTTACAAGGATTCCCAGGATATATGTGAAAGTTGAGAATGAGAAATGCAGGGAATTAGTGATCTCTGCATTGTCTCTCACGCATTTGATGTGATCAGTCAGTCACTCAGTTTCTTTGATTTTTGCTTGACCTCATACTCCCTTTGAGTCTGAGGAGTGAGAAAGATCCCTGCATCAGGTCATGGGATCTCCAGTCTCATTGGGGGAAAGATCTCTCTCTTCCTCCCTCACTACCAAGTGTCACTACAATTATCCCACCGCTGGAAATAGCTCTGGCATTTTTGGACCCTGTGCAGCTCTGAAGCTCCTGTCAAGTGAATTTCTGTTTCACTCTTTCATCCTCCCCGTCTCTGGGGTCTTTGGTTAATTTGCTCTAGGGCTGAGAAAACAGCCATATGGCAGTTCCTTGTCCTGTTCAAGCTCCCCTTCCAAACAAACAAATAAACAAAAAACCAAAAACGCTTCTTTTTATTAATTCTTTATTGAGTTCTCCTGGAGCCGCGTAGGAGTACACTGCTTCTGTCTCTCTCTCCACCACTAGGTTGTCCACACAGGCAGTTCTCTCCATACTAACAAGTGTCTATAGCATCTTCCAATTTTGTGCCATCTACAGATTTCCTTAAAGGGCCATCTCCTCCCCTTTCTAGACCATTAATGGAGAGAGGAGCCAGTCTGAGAAGTGCCACATTTCAAAGCCTCCTCCCTGCTGCAGACTTGGCTGTCCACCTCTCCTCCTTCTCTCTCTTTCCTTAGTCACTTTTCAATCTGTGAGTTCAGAAACAATTTCTGTAAGGGTGGGAAAGAGATGTGCTTGAACTCTTACAGACAGACAGGTGATAATGAAAGAGACAGGGGCTTTGGGTCCTTCCAAATAAACCCCTCAGCTGGCCCTGACCTCACTGTGTGATTGTGGCAAGAAACATTAAGGGCTCCGAGTCTCTGAAAATGAAACTGGGACCTCTGATAACACCTTCCAAGAATTATTGTGAAGATTAAGTTACATGAGACAGGACACAAAGCACCAGACACAAGGTCTGTTTTATACCAGGGATTCAAGAAAAGCCAATTCTTTCTTCCCAGTAATGTATGTTGAGGATTTGTGGCTGACGCTGCAGTGGCCAGCCTGTGTCCCCTTGCCTTAAACATCTCAGTGCACAGCAGCACCGCGTCCAGGGCCAGAACCTGCATTTCCCTCCCCAGAGCCTTCCCTCGCCCTGGGAGCTTATTGTGCTGCCTAGCAGGCAGAAGGATGGACCAGGGAAGGAATGCCCACCAAGCAGCTACAATTAACCCCTGAACAAAGAAGTCTGTGCAAAAATACTACAGCTCCTCCACCACTGTTCGGAGAATTCTGAGGTGACTGTTCCACATGAGCTCCAGAATTCCTGCAACAGACCCAGTTTCTAGTTTCCCACAAAGGTTACTGGCTTCATAACACTCGTTCACCATCTGCCTTCCCTTCCCTGACCCAAGACAGCCTAAGATCACACAGTCTGAGAAGTCTACCCAGTGCAAAGTACTTGATTAACAAGCGTTTCTTCCTCCACATCTTTTCCTGCCCATAAATTTGTTCAGACTTGGGCCAGGCAGCTGCTCAGAGAGTTTGTACCTATAGTAGGATTTTGCATCAACTGAAAGATTAGAAGCAACTTTTAAAGTATCTGTTGACACAGGAGAAAATATGATTGGCTTCTATGCACTATGAAAAATGCTCAAATTCCCTTTGTGATTATTAATGTTACAATCTGTCCCCATATTGATTACCTATTGATTACCTGTCTTAATTCCTGCTCAGCGAGGAATTGTCCTCAAGGATAGTCTAATGTGGGAAGAACCAAGGTGGTAAATAGTACGTGAGTAATGGGGGTAAAGATAATCCAGAGATGGTAAGAGGGAACACAGCTGGGGGCATGATATCCAACACCCACCCAAGAACTTACAAGTGGGGGGGCATCATGGAAAGGTAGAGCCTAGAGTCAAGAGCCACCAGACCGGGACCAGAAGAGGGCTGGGGAATAGTGAGGCCATTCCAGGAAAATTCCAAGTCTTCACACCTTACCTTGCAACACCACCAAGGTTTACAACTCTATAAGAGCCACCAGTGCTGGGCAATAACTATGACCTGGGCAGCAGATTGCAAGCTGGCCTCTGAGAGGAAAGTCAAGACAGAGAGATTCACAGGGATTCGGAAAACAGGACAGTGGTATTACAGCCCATCCGCTGCTCAGTGTGTGGGCGCCTCTGCCCTTGAATTCCATCAGTTTCACACAGCTGCCTCTCCTTTTAGTGATTAAGGCTTCACTGATGACTTAACTCCCTTCTCGACACAGGCATCACCCCTGTTTCTATGCCGGCTCATCCATTGTTGGCTGACCTGCAGCAGAAAATAGGTCGCTTCATAAATAGGCCCAGTGTTGGCACAATACAGCCTATTTCTAGGTCAGTGGTACCTGGTGGGGAGGGAACAATGGTCTCGTGGATGAAAGGAAATGTGCTACCTATTAGGAGTGCCATCCCTCAGATGCTTAATTAACCAGAGACCCAGGAGCCCAACTTGCAGCGTGCTCTCTGAAGATGACAGAGAAGTGGTGGCACTGCAGGCAAGCTGTAGGGGATAACCTTGGATGTTCTGTGCAGGGCTGGTCACATAAATGCTCCACATAGGATGACTGATGTAGCATTTACACAGTACACAGCATTGTACTTTCTCACAGCTGTGGACCTTTGGGGCAGGAGCTGTTTAATCCACTAGGACATTCAATCGAGTCCTTTTGAAAGTTTCTGTCCTCTATGTTCCCTTTACCCTAACAGGTCACCTTCCCCAGTCCCTGCCCGGGCAGCCAGTGCCACATAATAACAGTGTTTGTGCCTTTGTGTACATCAGCAACTCCCCCTGACCTTCCTGTCTTGACTCCTCACACATTCCACTTTCTGACCATTTCCCACTCTCAACACTTTCTGAATGTACTGTTTATAAAATCTGCTATTATTGAACATTTGTGCAAATAGTGCTCAGTAAATATTATTATTAACTATTAGTTTTATTTTACCATCATATAATAATGATATCAAATATACACTGATAATATATTAAAACTGTACATCGATATAAATATGGATATAAAATTATATAAAGTATAAATATTACATATAAACTCTTGTATGCTATTATTATTAACTGTAATTAATGTTAATAATCACCATTATTATTACTTTAATATTCATATCCATATTATTTTATGTGAATATTCAGTCCTATAAGGCATATGTAACTGTTTTCCCTTTATGTAGGAGAATTCAATAATAGTCCCATGGTGACACTGATTATAGTATCTGATGGGACAAAAATTAAACCTCATGAATCCCAACTCCACTTTCTTTCTCATTCTCTTCTTTCCTCCTCCTCTGCCTCCTCCTCCTCCTTCTTTTAATATAAATCCTCTCTTTTCCATATTCTCTCTCACACTCTCTTTATCCTGGAAATCCAGAGTTTAGCAACAGCCCTGACACCTGACATTTGTAGACAGGAATTTCAAGAATGGGTATTTTCTGCACTGGATTAAATTGTAAGACACCACAATTGAAATCAGAGCTTCGATCTGGGATGTCTCTGAGGAAGGAACAGTGACTGAGAATCCAGGCCATGGAAGGTGATCAGAAATCCTGAAACATCTACCTGTCAGAGAAGAAAAGTTCCAGCTCGAAAAACCAAGATGTGCTAAACTCTGGGCGAAGTCCGTTCAGCTGGTTCGGGGGCGCTCAACCTTGGCACTCTGACATTTGGGGCTGGATGACTCTCTCTTGTGGGGGGCTGACCCGTGCCTTGTAGGATGTTGAGCAGAAGCCCTGGCCTCTAGCTGCTGGACGACAGCAGCACTTCTCCCGAGTTGTGACAAGCCAGTGTGTCTGCAGACATTGTCAAATGTAACTCCCATCGGGGAACTCACCTCCAGGTGAGGATGACTCACCTGAGCCCCTTGGAGGAAGACCAGGAGGAAATAGTGGGAATCGACGTTGAGCAAAAGAATTTCCAAAGAAAGAGACATGGAAAGCTTTCGTCCCTAGCAAGACTGTAGAATTTGGGATTGGAAGAACTTAGCTGGGCTCCAGCTTTGCTCCCGCTGCCTGCTCTGGACCAACCGCATGTGGACAAACCAGTTTCTGTCTTGTAGCCTGGGTGTCTTCAGTGGGGAGATGGGGTGTTATGGACCGTATGTTGGTATCCCTCCAAAATTCATATGTTGAAGCCTGAACTTCTAATGTCCCAGCATGATGTATTTGGAAACAGGGCCTTAAGAAGCAATCATGATTAGATGAGGTTCTTTATGATGGATCAATACCCTTCTAAAAACAGCACCAGAGAGCTTGCTCTCTCCCTGGTGACCGTGTGAGGACACAGCTGTCTGCAGACCAGGAGGAGGGCTCTCACCAGAACCCGCTGATGCTGGCACCCTGACTCAAACTTTTGGCCCCCAGAATTAGGAGAAAATAGGTTCCTTTTGTTTCAGCCACACAGTCTGTGGCATTTTGTTAAGGCAGCTGGAGCTGACTAATACATAGAGGTAACAATTTTGCCTTTGGCTCAGAACTGTCAAGGGAATTATTTGAAGTAAATCTGAAAACTGTAAAGTGACATATTACGTTAAATTTTATTGATAGTAGTTTCAAGAACATTTAGCAATTAACTGCTTATGAAGTTTGGCAAGCACTGGTCCTACTAGACCCGCTCTGCTGGAAAAATGCTATAATTGTAGTCAGCTCATTACTGGTATGTCACGGAGGGATGGTCGACACTTGAAATTAGTGTGCACGTAATGAGGTCATTTAATGATTTCTCAGTGAGTGAGCAAGTCAGCCTCGGAGCTTGCCCTCATGGAGCTTATGTTGAGGTAAATACAAAAAAATAAGAATAAAAAAGTTGAAATACTTGGAAGAGTACTGGGGATATAGTAAGTTCTACTTAGCGTTGGCTTTCATTAATGTCGTTACGATTGTTATCATGCTATTATTATTGTAATTATAGTTGTTTGCAAAGTATTGGAATAAATGAAACTTGAAAAGAATAAAATAAGATAGAATATGCAAATTTAAAAAGGTAAATAAAAAACTTGATTTATAAGATTAAGTCAATGCAAATATTGAACACAATAAAAACACAGATTATTTCATTACAATGTTTCAGTGCTCGGTTGGAGACGTCCGGAGATCTATTACAGTACGTACTAGTGGAAATCTCTGTTTTTAAAAAGAAGCAACATTCTTACTGTTAATGACCAAATTGCTTAAGAAATCTTTCTTCATAAATAAAATGCAATTTTAGAGGCATAATATAATAGGGCAATGAATCATGATTTCATTTAGTTGTTTTCCTGGAAATTGTTCAAGGTAAACTACTTTTTTCATACACAATGTATGAAACTAAAAGCAGAATGAGAAAGTCCACGTCTTTGTGCTGCTGCCAGAAATGCACAGCACTGGCCAAGGAAGGGCTGGTAACGCTTTGTGGGAGGAACTGGAGCCAAACAAAATACACGTCTCCAAGAGCATTTCTTCTGTAGACATTTATGAAACTTGCAATATGTGTCAGGCACGGTACTGGTTGGCAGAACACCTAACTCCTACAACTGCAAGAGTTTCTGGTTTACAAAACTCGTCCCACTCATGATCTCATTCATTTCTCATTTGTTTATCAAATAAGATGAACTATAAATCAAGTAGAAAATATTCCTATTTAATGACTAAGAAAACCAAGCTGTAGGGAGGATCAGCGATATGTTCGCCATCAGCATTTGGAAAGTTAAAGAGCAAGGAGCCACATCCAGGTTAGTCTCAGGCACCATACAGTGCCCTTTTATTGTACCATGCAATGCCACATTTCATCAAAGCACACTTCCCTCAGGCATCCAGGGAGCACGCAACAGAGTAGCTGGGTTTGTTGGCATTAACTGGATCACCATGTTTGGTTACCATGAAAATCCTTTTCCTAAGTTGTCCAGATCAAGCCCTTTCTAAACCATAAAATTAAAATTACTACATGCTTCATTTCAACTCAATGTACTTTTATTCAATACAATAGAGTTGCATGGAGTATCTGCTTCCCATGTGAGCAAAAGTGTAAAAGGTGGAATGTAAGGAGCTCTTGGAGCATCAACGGGCCAGGATTTGGCAGACCACGGGGTGTCCAGAAGAACAGAAGGATGGATGGAGGCTGTTTGAAGGATTGGTGATTTCATAATGTCTTAGTCTGCTTGGGCTTCCATAACAAACTAGCACAGACTAGATGGCTTAAACAACAGAAGTGTATAATCTCACAGCTCTCAGGGCTAGAAGTTCCAGATCTAAGTCTGCTGGGGCCAGTTACTGGTGAGGCATCTCTTCCTGGTTTGCTAGTGGCCACACGCTCACTCTGTCCTCACATAGCCTTTCTCATACATGCACTCTGGGAGAAAGAGAGAGCTCTCTAGTGTCTCTTCTTATGAGGACACTAATCCTGTGGGATCAGGGCTCTACTCTTAGGGCTTCATTTAACCTTTATGACTGTCTTGAAGATTCTATCTCCAAATACAGTCATGCTGGGAATTAGGGATTCAACATACAAATTCTGGGGGGATGCATTCAGTCCATAATATTTCACCCCTGGATCCCCAAAATGTATGTCCTTTTCACATGCAAAATGTATTCATTACATTCAAATTGGATCCAAGTCTTTTTTTTTAATTTTATTTATTATTGTATCATTTAATTATTTTATTTGCAAGGGGAAGTAATTAGGTTTATCTTTGGTGGAGGTACTGGGGATTGAACCCAGGACCTCATGCATGCTAAGCACATGCTCTACCACTCGGCTATACCCTCACCCCATGGGACCCAAGTCTTAATTCATTCAAACAACAACTCTAAATTCTAAAGTCCAAAGTCTTATCTAAGTATCATCTAAATCAGGTATGGGTGACACTTGAGATATGATTCATCCTGAGACAAAATTCCTCTCTAGCTCTGAACCTGTGAAACCAGACAAGTTAGTGCTTCCAACATACAAGGGCGGGGCAGGCAGAGAATATTTATTACCATTTCAAAAGGGAGAAATCAGAAAGAAAAGATTGACAGGTCCCAGCAAGTCCAAAATCTACCAAAGCAAACTCCATGAGATCTTTAAGCTGGATGCTCTGTACACCACACCCATTGCGGTGGCAGCCCCTAAAAGACACAATCACTCAATCTGTAGCACATGGTTTGTTCAGTAGGCAAAGGAAAGTCATTCAAAGTGTTTTCACTGGAAAATAACATACACAAAATATTGTTTCAGATCCTCTGGCTCCAAGCTAATGTACTCTCCTCTAACTTTTAATGGTTGCTTTCCTCAGAAAAACTAAATTTAGAGGGAAATAGAAGACATGAAGAAAACCCATCTATTCTTCTATGATCAACTGGGCTACCAGCCACTGCCCCTGCATTTATTACTCACCACCAGTTCATTTACAGAGCAATCGTCAGGATTTTTAGAAAGGATCTGGGAAGCCTGGGAGCAGCTGTCAGCTTTTTAGAAGCTCTATAGTCTATTTCTGAGAAAGTGTCTGCCTCTGAATACAGGAGTGCAGCACACCCCAGTGAGCATGGACAAGAGGCATGGTCCTCCACATAGATTGCTTGAGTCCACGGTGCACAGCTTTCTTTCATGAAATGTTCTCGTCAAGAAGTTTGGATAAAACACGAGCCCTAAGGTTATTGGACATGAGTGCCTTTGTTTGTTCCTTCTTTATGAAAAGCATAAGACGGAGAGAGAACGGGCATTTCATGCTGCATAACAAGTGCTGTGTCATGACATTAACAACCAAAACTTTTGGAAAGCTTTAGAACATAATCAATATGTAAGTCTAATTCTTAAAATTATCTTTTGTAACAGGAATGTTTAATCCCATTTTCATGGCTGAAGAAAGTGCCAGTTGGAGATGAAGGAAGGAAATAAAAATATTTTAAGTGCATTTGCTATGTTAAGCATTCTAAGAATGTTGTATATATTAATTTATCCACTTTTCACAAAAAAAATACAAGATAGTTACTGCTTTAGTTTGTTTGTTTGTTTCGTAGATGAGAATCAATGAGAGTCAAATTGATCATGTAACTGACCCAAAGTCACACAACTAGTAAATATGGTGTTGAGAGCAGAAACCAGCAACAGTTCCATGGTCCTCCTATGGGGAGTTGTCCTGGGTGTTTTCCTCAAAAGTAGCCTCCTTCAGTCCTGTCTGTCACCCTGGGAAATGGGTGTTGGGAATCCCATAGTTTATATGCTCAGAATCAGAGAAACTATGACATAAGCCCAAATTCATTTGGCAGAGCTGGCCTTCAACTCCAACGTTCTAACATCACATCCCATCATCGTTCAAGGACACTCAAGTTCCTGCCAAACAAGACCAATTAAGGCCGTTTTTTAAATACTAAAAAACAGTGATTAATATTCTTAAGCCTGTGTTAGGTTAGTGATGAAACACATATTTTGCCACAAATATATAGGCTAATTTCATTTCTGTTTTTTAAATGATGATTTCATTCTTTACAATAATTGGTTAAAAGCCAATAGTAAGAGAGCTTGTTTTCATTTAAACTCAATTTCTCAGGGATAGAATGGGAAAATATTCCAGGGCAGCTCAGGAGGAGGCGGGCTGAGGGACTTCAGAGTGGAGCCCCTGATCCTATCAACCAATGCTCCCACCAAGTGGCAGAACCCAATCAAACACACCTCACTTCTCAAAATCAAAGCTCTTTTGAAATCACCAGATCCATTCTCAGAAGTCCCTGTGCTTTACCATACATAACTGTTTCTTATTGTTTTTAACACTAAACTTACCACCCTTTGAGTCTTGCCGTCTCGTTTTTTTTTTTTTTTTTTTTTGGCTCTTTGGAGGCTAGAGTTTTCAGATCCCTTCTTGATTTCAACTGAAGTACTAGTTCAGAGACACTTCTAGAGCTTCTGTAGTTTTCAAACCGTGTGCCATTAAAAACAGGATATCTGCCAAGCTACACTTGCTGGATTTCGTCATTAAGCAAGGACCACAATCATAACTGCATTTTCTCCAAATTTTAATCTGCAGCTTCTAGGTAGAATCAGATTTGAAATAACAAAACCTTGGATTTTAATTTCAGCTTTGCAGTTTAGTCTTTGCACAGCCATGGTTATGAGTTAAGTTCTCTGATTCTTAGCTTTCTCATCTCAAAAATTCAAGCGCAGTTATCTATCACGTTGGCTGTTCTGGAGATTAAGGGCAATCCTTCACTTATTCCCTGACTCATTCATCATCAATTCAATAAATATGTGTTGACAATTTACCAAATACTGATTAGTCTGCCAATCATTGGAAGTGGTAGAGGTCACAATGCTTTCATTTCTATTCTCAAGTAGTGTATACTCTGTTGGGAGAGAGTTAAGCACACAATTAACAATTGGCATGATGTCTACTAATAGAAGGTATGTACAGAAGCTACAGGAACACCAACAGTAAGGGAAGGGTTTGGCATCTGACACTGGTTGAGTGGTGAGAAGTGTGTAGAGGAATTGAGGTATTTTTTCTGAGGAAGAGAAAATTAATCAATAACTTAATGAATGAATAAGAGTAAGCCAAATGAGGAGGGGGTTGGGGAAGGGACATAAGAGACATAGGTATGATTGAAGATATACACCTAATACAAAGTGTGAAACGCTAATAAGCACTTAGTGTTTTGAATCTCTTTGATTCTAAATAAAACAACAAAAAAAGTCAATTTGACCTCAAAACCTGCCTTTGGCTGTGTGTAACCAAAGCTATTACTTTTCAGTGTTAACGCTGAATTTTCACAGCGTCTCAGGCTTAGGAGCTGTTCTTTGAAGTACACAAAAGATAAGATCCTATGGGGACAGGACTTTCTGAACATGGAGAGATTAATTTACACCACCATAAAATAAAAGCAACCTGCCGCTAATCAAAGTTTCAAATCCTATTTTCCAGGGCATTTCACAGGAGGATTTTCCTACCATGGAAAAAAATTAAAAGATAGTAGAAAAATCACTCCTGTGCTACTTTGGGATGAAAACAAATAGAGTCATACTCTGATGGGAAAGTTAGCAGGCTGCCATTGATAACGTCTCCACAGAGAAGGACAGGTAGCGTTCCAAATAGAAAAAGTGCTGTCTCAACCAAGCGGTTCAACCTTCTTGTATGCTTATTTCTACACACCTAATATGAGTGCAGCATCATGTTGATTACTGAGGTTTGATTCTACTTGGCCCACTTAGATTAAGGATGAACATGGTGTAAAGAAAAGAAGGTGAACACTTTGATTTAGTTCTAACTGTGCTACTTAGATGGCATGACCTTGAGCAGGATTCCACCTCGTTTCCCACATGTTCAGTAGCACTAACAGCGCCAGCCTTGTCCGTGGCACTGCTGATCACCAAATATAGAGCAATGGATATGCAATTGCTTTAGGTGCAATCATGCAAAATGAAAGTAGGATATTGATATAAAATGAGAAAATATTCATTTTGAGTTAAAACTTTCCTGGCCCCAGACCTGCATTCACAGGTCTGGGAGAATTAAAAAAAAAAAAAAAGGTACTTAAGAATATGTGATTCCCCCTGTCTTAGTCAGTTTGGGCTGCTCAAACAGAATGCCATAAATGAGGTGGTTTCAACAACAGACATTTATTTCTCACAGTTCTGATAGCTGGGAAGTCCAAGAGCAAGAGGCTGGCAGATTTAGTGCCTGTTGAAGACCTTCTTCCTATTTTTCAGACAGCTGCCTTCTTTCTATATCCTCAGATGTCAAAAAGAAATAGCGTGTCTTTCATGTCTCTTCTTATAAGGGCGCTAATCCCTCGTGACGGCTCCACTCTCATGACCTAAATAACCTCAAAGGCCCTATCTCCAAACCCTCACACTGAGGATGACTAAGGCTTCAATATATGAACTTTGAGGAGAAACAAGGTTTCAGTTCATAGCACCTGCCTTTAATTCATGGGCGATTTCTACTGTTGTATCATCTTTCAGACTTACTGTCAATCTCTTGACTTTTGTTTGGGAACTCGATGTCAGCTTACCTATGCAGACCTCCCTACACTACACCTTCCTATTTTTATAAATGATTAACCTCAGAAAGCATTCATCAATCTCTGACACAATCGTATAGTTTTTGACAAAGAAGTTAATGACAAAGTGGAGAAAATTCAAGATCTTCTCTTTCCGGAGGAGGTCTTACCCACGGCACCTTATAGGTAAGCCCTTCAGAAGGAGGAATACTGTCTCTACCTACCGCGGCTCTTGGGACCAAGTAGATGTCCATGTAATGCGAGCCACTATCTCTCACTTCCCTTCACGGACTGTCCCCACCCTCGTCCTTAATCTTGAGGACACAAGTCAGAAGACTAGGAATGTTTTTCCTTTCAAATCAAGTCCCAAGATCTAATTCTGCCACTACCATGTTTGCTGTTTTTTTTTTTTAACTTACTATTTTTGCTGAAGTTAAGATCACTAACATGCATCAACTGACATGCATCAAATAGAAATGGGAAAGCCCCCAGACACTGAAAGGGGTGCCCATAAGGAAGTGTGATACTGGTGGCAGGAGCAAAGGGGTCCGTTTTATTTTGCTATTTGTGCTTGTTCCGTGTTTCCCTGATACCAGCGTGAAATTCCAGGCTGGCTGAGCTGTCTTTGTGGGAGGTGCTGGAGGCTGTGATGGGTTTCAGAGAAAACGGGGGTCATTAGCTGGCTGCTGAAGCCTGTGCTTGGTCTCCCTGGCAGCGTTTCTCAAAGAAGGTTCTATGGGGAAGGGGAGAATAATTCAATATTCTCTATGACTTTCCAAGAAAGAGGAATCTGGAAGAAAGTAAACCTAAGCCCTTCCTTCTGAATCTCCTGCCCTGAAGCTGTTCCATGTTACAGGAAGCTCTGGTCAGCTTGTTTTCTCAGCATCCTGCCTGCCTCCTAGAAGGGGACACAGAGGAGGAGGAGATGGTGGCTGGACTCCTGAAGGTCACTGCATGAATCAATGATGGGAGATTGTGACCGTGACCTTCCCCTGACAGGAAAGGATTCTGCTGAAACTTTCTCTGAAGAATCTGTGCAGAGGTGGTGTGATGGTTAAAATGCAGGCATCTTTTCTCATCGGGTATCTCTGAGCACACCTGTGAGCCCTTCTAATCCAAACCCACAGAAATACCATGTGTGGCAAAAAAAAAAAAAAAAAGAGGACTTCCAGGGAACATTTGTTAAAATTGAGAAATAATATTTAAAAACAGAGACAACTTTTAAGCAGGATTTCTTGAGGTGGCATATCCAATGTCGTAAGATAACCATTAAAAACTAGTAAGTTCTATACACAGCTGAAGTCAATCCCTACCCAGTCCTACTCTTATTAATTCTCCCACAGAGGCATCAGCAATCTTAAGGTGGAGTCACCTATCTCAAATTTTTATTCTTTTCCCAATTACATATAAACATGTATATATGTAAAAACTATACTTTATGCATTTAAAGTTATATAGGTGGTACTACAACTTAAAAAGATGAAAATTGCGAGTTAAATAAGCTTGGAAAATACCGTAAGGTTTTTTAGAAGCTTAAAATTTATTGTGGCTTGCAGTATTTACTAATCTCACTTGATTACAGAATTAAAAACAACAGCGACCATAATAACAGCAACGAAAAAAGAAACTGTCGCGTCTGTCTGCAGCCAAGTGTCAGAAGAACCCGTTTTGGAATGAATATAAGACCTTGAGCTTGTTGTCTGAGAATAAGTTCTTGTCTTGTCATGGAATTCAGAGACAAACAAGGAGGTCAGGAAAGCGAAGCAAGGATTTATTAAGTGATAGGATGCTCTCAAGGGGAGGGCAGGGAGACTCGGGTGAGTGGCTGTGCTAAGTCTCTCTGGCAAGCTGGTTATATGACGTGTAAAAATGAATGTATGGGATATTCACTGGAGAGGGAGGGTTTGGTAACATATTTCCTGATTTTCATCCCAGTTCCACCTTCCCGAGGGGAGGAAGGATTTTTGCCCTTACTTGGACTGGATCAAAAGTGTCATGGCATCAGTGCGTGGTGGGTGCTTCTTATCTGCAAGGCTAGTTTAATTGTAATAAAGGCAGAATGAGCAAGTGGTTACATTCAGATGCCAGAGATTCTTGCCTTTTCCCACTTTTCTTTATCTGCCTCTGGGACCCCTGTCACCTCAAGATATATGGCTTCCTGTCAGTCCATAGGTTCCTGTTTTTCTTTGTTTGCCCAACATGCGTTGTTTACAAGACATATGGTTTCCTACAACTTGACCTGTGCCCCCTCTTCCTCTCCTCGTATCTAGCTGTCTACCTGCTCTAAGAAGCTGAAGTTCCAAAGGGATCCTTGCAGAGTCTGCACCGACTAATGCTGCACCCAGGCTTAGAAAGCTGTAGGGTTCAGGGATGAAGTGAGACGCAGGTTTCACAAAGGTGTGCAGTTGAGCTGTCCTTGTCATGCTCCTTTGAGAGCCTAAGTGTGGCAGCAGGCAGCCAGGTAGGGTAAAGTTCTGAGTGAGCTGGGGATCCCCTGACGTCTGGCAGAGCCGGCAGGATAAGCCCCAAGGGAGTAGGATGCCCAGCTCCCGTTGATAGGATGGTCGTGAAGATGAAATGAACGGGAGCTCACGACAGCACCTTGTGAGCTGCAGAAAACTCTGAATGCCGCCATTGCTTCAGGCAGTGTCAAAAACCCTGGGCTAGGTGTTACTGACGTAGGAGATAATTTTAAAACACCCGTAGCCAACACTTCTTGAGCACTTATGACAAGAAATGTGCTGTGCTGACAGTGTTCTTGGTGTGCTCCATGTATTAACTCTTCTAATACTATTTTTATGGGTGCAATCACATAACACTCTCATTCATGAGTAGGGGAACTGGGATCCACCCCAAGCATCCTGACTCCCAGTCAGCTTGTATCCTAATCACTTATTACGTAGTAAACCTTCCAGAGGCATATGACTGCTCTTGGCTTTGGAAGGAGGAAATTGAGCCTTGTGGATGTAATTTGCATAGTCCTACCGCTGTTAAAGAGCAAATCTCTCTTTTCAAGAGAGAATGATGCCTCAGGTTGCAGCTGCTGAGGTAGCAAAAAGTGCGGCTGCCCCGGTACATAATCCCAACAGTGCGATATGCTTTTAACGTTTAGAGATAATTTTCTACCACTTTGGATGGCCTGCATCATTGGCTGGATAATCAATTTTACAAGATGGAGTGAAAGCCTTTTGGGAAAAGTGGGCAACATTGAAATAAATATAATGTTTTATATTCATATAGTCAATTAGGCTTTTGTGAAGAGGTTATCATATCAAATTTTCCACATCATTTGGTTCTCCCAGTACGTGTAGAGAGAAGGTAGTTGCTTTTCAAAAGTACACTAGATTTAGATTTCGTTCTATCTGAATCCCAGTTCAACCATTTAGCAACACCACGATCATAAGTAAGCTTCTTAAATCACTGAGTTTAAGATTCTCCTTTAAGAAATAAGGTTAATGCGACAAACCCAGAGTGTTGAGGGATAAATTAAATTAGTATCTGTTGAAGACCATTAGATAGGAGGTAATTTTCTATAGTTTCCTTTATTCACTGAGTGTCGACTGAGGTCCCACTGTGTGCTGGGCACTGATCCCCATTCTAGATGGACCTGGTTTAAGTACAAGGGATGAAGTTCAACAGGTTCGGGTTGTGGATGAAACTGAGGGTCCTAGGACAAGAGAGGGTTTCTGGATCTCCAATTCTGGATCCTTAGAGAACAAAACCAACAGGACACTTGGATCATATTGGTGGTTTTCAAGTTGTGTTCTATATGTCCCAGAGAGTCCGTAATCCCTTGGGATCCTCCCATTAAGATGGGGGAGGGATGTAGGTTTGACAGGGTCCAACATCCACTCACCTACTGCCTTCCTTCAGAAGTGATAAGGTTGCTGCTCATGAGCAATAAACCCCGCTGTTTGGGCTGGAACATTGTGTGTTTCTGTTTGAAATTTAGTTGATTTTTTACAAATAGAGAGAGTGTGTGTGTATGTTTAAATACATATTCTCAGTTTAAAAACATCAAATGACTATCACACAGAGAGTATAAACCAGCTGTGTCAAGCAGATCTGAATTTGATTGCTAGCTATGTGGCAATAATGGGTATTAAACCTCTCAGAGCTTTAGTTTTCTCATCCATAAAATGGGATAGTACCCTCTCACAGAATGGCAGTAAGACTAAAATGAGATCATCCTTTAAAAAAGATGCACTGGCCCACAGCTTTGCTAAATACATGTTAATTTGTTTCTCTTCACACCATATTGGGGGTCAGAAATACCTCCAAAAGTTTGTTCTCTGGGTCTTAAAATATAACCAGGATCCTTAAAGGCTGGGTTTTATTTTGATTCACAAGAAATAATTCTACCCATCTTTCTTTATGAAAGCATTATCAGATTTCAACATTTTTAATAATGAAAAAATACATATAGATCACATATTTATAATTCAATATACATTAAAAATATATAGAGATGTAATCACTGAAAAAATAATATATAATTAAGGTACTTTAATCCTTCTGTACACTTTATGATTATTAAAGACACTGTTTCAGACTTTAAAATATAACTTTCAAACATGAAATGTGCACCTACACCATGATTATGACTTAAGGGATCAACCTTTTCAAACTTTCCACTTAGTAGGTAATTCAAAGGACACTGTCTGTGTTCACAACATCAAAAAGTGAGTGTATTTAAGTCTTCTAAACCCCTGAGATCTGCATTACCGTCTACAATCCCTTTGAGTCTATATAAAAAGGTGGTTATTACACCAAAGTCTGAATGTTTTTAAGCCTACAGGTAGCACTTCAAACTATTATTTCTTTTCTTTTCTTTAATTGTTTGTGTTTAATTTAAATATAATTGACGTATAACATTATGTCATATTTCAGGTGTACAACAAATGATTTGATATATGTATACGTTGATAAATGATCACCATAATAAGTCAACACCCATCCCCTTACATAGTTACAAACTTTTTATTGTGATGAGAACTTTTAAGATCTACTCTCTTAGCAACTTTGAAAATATGCAATATTAATTATAGTCCCCATCCTGTATATTACATTACATGATTTATTTATTTTATAACTGGAAGTTTGTACCTTTTGACCTTATCTATCCATTTCTCCCACATACCCCAGCCCCCTACCTCCAGCAACCCCTAATCTTTTCTCTGTATCTATGAATTTTGTATTTTAGTTTTAGATTCCACATATAAGTGAGATCATACTGTATTTGTCTTTCTCAGTTTGAATTATTTCACCTAGCATAACACCCCTGAGGTTCATCCATGTTTCTGCAAATGGCAAGATTTCATTCTTTTCTGTGGCTGAGTAATGTTCCATTGTGTATACATACCACACTTTTTTAATCCATTCATCATTCGATGGACACATATGTTGTTTCCATCTGTTGGCTCTTGTAAATAATGTCGCAGTGAACATGGCGGTGCATATTTCTTCTCAAGTTAGTGTTTTTATTTTCGTTAGATAAATACCCAGAAATGGGACTGTTGAATATAATAAGATAGTTCTATTTTTAATTTTTTGAGGAAACTTCATACTGTTTTCTACAGTGACTTCACCAGTTCATATTCTCACAAACAATGCACAAGGGTTTCTGATTTTCTCCACCCACGCTTGTCCTCACTTACATTTTTTCTTGTCTTTTTAATAATGGCCATTTCAACAAATCTTCCCATTTTTAATCTTCCCACATACATTTGCTATTGGTTGTATGAGTTATTTAATATATTTTGGATATTAATCCCTTATCAGATATATGATTTAATTTTTCCTTTTAGTAGGTTCCTTTTCTTACTTTTTTTTGTTGTTGTACAGAAGTAACTTTTTAAAAAATTTTCACAGTAAAGCTGCTTCTCATCCTTAATGCAGTGGAAAATGGGCATTAGAAGGAGATATTCTTTCTAAACGAAAAAAGAGAGAGAAGATACAGAAGGAATTTGTTGGAGGATGAAGAAGCATTCATTTGGGGAGGCCACGAGGATACTTAAGTGATAAAACTTTTGATTAAAATGACCCTCTCAAGAGAATAATCCCTGGGATGAGTCAGAAAGCCCAGTTTCCAATGCTGGCTCTCCCAACTAGTCACTGAATGACCCTCTTTTGTCTTAGTCTTTTCTTGAACTGCCCAGCTCACTGACTGAAGTGAGATTCCACTGGGATAATGAATGTAAAAGTGTTTAGAAAACAATAAAATCATAATTTAAAAATATATAGAATTATAACAGAATACTTAAATTTGAGTCAAATTGAGAAACTTACTACTTTTGAGTGTAACTTCTAGAGACTGAAAGATCTTTATGAAAATCCTAACTTTTAACACCCAGAGCCCCATCGTTGAGTTTTATTGAATTGCTGTAAGAATTGGTTTTCTCTTCTATAAAATGAGCATAAATTGTGTTCTGTCAAATGAGAACCAAATGATAAAATGCTTGCACAATGTTCAGTTCAGTGCCTGGCTCAGAATTAGGCTCTGACATGCAATAGTGAAAATTAAGATGAGATAATGTCAATGACCCAGTCAAAATGTTAACTTCAACAGGAAGGTCAGTATGAAAGTCCACTTTTCAGCTTTAAAAAAAATCTGGGTCCTTGGGTATCACGGAAGTAGAGTTAATTTCTATATATGCAAACCAGTGTGCATCTTGGTCAAATTTTTATTCAATGCATTAAGTAAGTTATATTTATTGGGTTGGCAAATACCACATTGGCAACTGGTACATTAGGTGAAGAGCATCATGTAAGATTGTGTGTTGGTTTAAAGTGTCAACCAATGGTTGCAGAAAAGCAAAAAAGAACTTAAAAGTGAAAAATTCATCCCAATCACGTTTTCCCATATAAACCAAAATAATGACAACATTAGTCTCTTACTCTCTTGTGTTTCTGAAAACTCGTGTAGTATGAGAAGGAATCACAGATAACACATCTTAGGGTTGGTTATGAGGTGTTAAAGGAGACATTGTACTTGAAAAGAATGAGAAGGTGGTAATCTTTTCTCAGCTGAATAAATATTAACATGAGCCCAGCACATCTAACACATCATCAATGAGGACTATTTGGTCCCTCTTCCCTGGGTAGCTCACTAAGAAGTTGCCAGTACAGGGAAATTAATAATGTAATCTTAGCAAAATGCCACATGCACCCGGTCTTGGATTAACATCCTTTCTAACCCAGTTTAAAAAGATTTCTGGACAAAGTATCCTGTGAATCTAGAATAATGAGAAATATCTAGTCAGGTGCAAGTGTGGAAGAAGAGTATGAGCAACAGGATAGGAGGATGGAAAACACTGCTAAGGAGGGAAGCTGTAAGTATGTTGTTTGGTGAGAAGGGAGCAGTAGAAGGTGTGGTAAGAGAATATGTTAATACAAGGGTAATCTGAGTTGATTCCCTTAACCACGGGAAAGGAAGATTAATCAATGGGCAGAGATCTATAGTATTGATGGACATACCATCTGCACTACACAATCATCAGGCAGCTAACAAATATGGTAAAACAAACCATCTCTTGAAAGATCTCTGAATTAATTTTAAGAATTAATGTCAAGGAACCAAATACATGGTAACTCTACGTGATCCTTGGACATTGATCCCTTTTGCTGATGGAACCACGGATGTTGCTTTTCATCTTATCTTCAGTTTCAACCTCGGACTCAGTCCCTGTAGAGTCACAGGCAGCTCAGGGGTAATACAGGGTGCGGCAATCCCACCCTCCATCCCCTAGTCCTCTCGTAACTATTTCCTGGATGCCACATTACGTCTCTTTTCTGGGAAGAAATAAAACAAATGAAGAAAGTGTAGTTATAAAAAAGAACTTTGCCATTTCCCAGGACCATGGGCTAGTGAAGAGATAAAGTGGAGAAGAAAAATGGGCCAAATTCATTTGGAGAAAGAGAATCTATTAATCATAGTGATAAAAATGAACACAGTAAGCTGACCTTCCTTCTTTCCCATCCTCCATTTATTCTCTCAGCCAAACTGGACCAATGGACTATCATGTTTAGGGTTAGCTTGAGTCCAATTTCCAAGATGAATTGGGCTTAAAGATAAGAAATTTCTGGCTCAATCATGAGTCAGCATAACTGTATCACATATTGATCCTGTTCTCAATTTCCCCCCTTAGCTGTAAAGCTCCCATCTTGAACTTCAGCTCTGCTGAAGTTGAAATTGTGCCTTCCTTTCATATCTTTTCTGTACTTTTGCTGATTCTAAGGCCAGATATTTTTCTGATCCATAGCTCCAGCCCCTGGTTTCCAAACCCCAGAACTTCAGGCTTATGTCTGATATCTACTATTGATAACTTTTGATGCTATTGATATCTTCCAAGATATTCATATTTTATCTCTCCTCGAATGTCCAAATATTATGTTCTCATTATCTCATAGAAGCCTCACTGATTACATTATTCATGTTATTCATTCATTGATTTATTCCTTTACCTTGTTTACCATGCATGAATAGGACATGGTCTCTGCCTTTGTGGAGTTCACAGCAGAGTAGAGGAATTTAAGACATCCACAAGGAAATAACACACATGGATTAATTATACAGAAGTTTGAATCAAAAAATAAATTAGCAATTTTCTGAGCATGGGGATGAGAAGGAGCATGCCAAGGGTTAGGGCTCCAGAAAGTATTGCTGCACGATAAACCACCCAAAATGTAGTAGAGTAAAAGAAGCATTTTCTTATGTTTACAGATTCTGTGGGTTAGGGATTTGATCGCCTCATGGTGGGAAAATTCTCAGTTCCCCAGTGTCTGGGGTCTTGGCTGGGAAGGTCTGAAGACTGGTATAACTTCATGGCTGGAGCCTGCAATCATCTGGAGGCATCTTTCTGCACATAATTGGACTGGCAGTTGATGTGGGCTGCCAGCTGGAGCACCAACACAAGGTCTTTCTGTGTAGCCTGAGCTCCCTCACAGCACGGCAGCCTCAGAGCAGTCAAACTTCTTACAACAGCAGCTCAGGGCCTCAAAGGTAAATGTTCCAGCTTACGGGGTGGATGTTGCATTGCCTTTCATCACCTAAACTCAGAAGTTTCACAGCACCTCTCATGCCCATTCTGTTGCTTATATATGAATCAAAAGCCCACCTATATCCAAATGGAGGGGGCTTAGACATCTCTGCGTGGCAGAGTTGCAAGGCTCTAGAAAAGGATGTAGGACGGGAGACAGTCTTACATCCATCTTTGTTAAAACATGATCAGTGATTTTCACAGTCACCAAGGAGGAAAGGTACTGAACAGTCTTGTCACAGTCTACCGAAGAAGGTAGGCATCAAGGAACATGATGGATATGAATAGATCGGTGTGTCTCAAGAATAATGCACCCAGAGAGGAATTGGGAAGGAGCTGTCAGGAGGTGTATTGAAGTCATAAGAGAAGATCTTGAAAATATACAGGGGATCCATTAACAAACTAAGGAAGCTGCCCAGATGAGAAATGATAAGAGCCTCAACTCAGAGAATAGCAGTGGAATTTAAAGGAGGAAATGACCAAGATGCATTTAAAATGTAAAATCCATATGACTTGCCAGTTCCTTGGCCATTGGGTAAAAGAAATATGGATGCACCTAACACCTGTCACTTTCTGATGCTCAGTGTCTTTCTCTCATGCACTGGTCAAGTCTCCAATCATGTGGGCAAATCAGGGGAACGGACAGAATTCAGGCTGGCCAACTAGAGTGCCCCATCTTGTTGGGGTGAAAGGTAAGCTTATGCCCCAGGCACAGCTAGTAAAGACTGATATTGGTTGTCTGGGATTACTGGGAAAACGATCTGCTCTTTCCTAGGGAAAATGGAAGAACAACTTAACCCCCAAGCTACCTTTTGCCGTATTTTTCTAAATGGAGAACAACAATTGGAGAATGAAGTTAGCTTAGAGAAAATTCTAGAGGAGACAAGGGAAAGACAAGCAAGCACCTGAAGATACTGCTGGAATCCTCAGATCCAGCTGAGTCAAAAGCTGTAATTCAGGTAACACAGACCACTATATTCAGTCTTTTTGGAAGCTTTTTTGAACTGTACTTCCAACCCCTACAATCAAAAGACTACTATCCTGTGCAATAGAGAAATTAAAGATGACTCTGAGGTTCTCAGCTGGGCATCTTGGAAAGGGCGATGAGATGCTTTTACTGGCATGAGGACCACAGCTGAGAATTTCTGGTGACAGCACACGTCCTGTTTTAGACTTGCAGCAGTGAAGGCACCTGTCAGTCAGCCCAGTGATCAGCAGATTCTTCTCACTCTGACACACACCAGCACTCACACATGTGACATCCCAGTGGACACACCCCATGCTAAGCACAGCCATCAGTCCACTAATTCTAATTCTACCGCACCCTTGCTCACTCAAGATGCATTTCATAATGCAATCAACCTCACTGATTTACATGTTTGAAATTAATCATTTGATATCATGAGTTAATTAAATATTAATAGTGACAAGTGAATCCCATCACACTTCAGGACTGATCACAGTGCTTGAGTCTGATGTACATCATGGTTGTGACCTGATGCTTTTGCCTGCCGGGGTGCAGAGATTCGGAGAGAAGACAGAGCTTGAGTTGAAAACTCTGGAATACGCTAGGGCTTTGACAGCCTTGTTCCAGCTGCTGTGACCGAGGATAATTCAAGCTACAATGTGAAGCCCCTAATTCTAAGTGTAATGCAAGTAGCTTTTCTCTCCCCAGTGTGTTCTATTGATTGCAGACAAAATGTAATTACCTTCTGCGATATACTTTTCCCATCTTAACTCCCTCTACATGTGAAATGAACTGTAACAGACAAATTAGCTTTTTTTTTCTTTCCAGCTCCTAACATTCTTAGATTTTTTTTCTCTGATCTGATGAGTCTCTTCTCCTACCAGTATAGCAGTGCAGTTGAGGATTAATGATGTGTTCTACAAGGCCAGATAGAAGTAATATGCAATCTGGTGCAGTATCTGGAGCTATACTGGAATAGAATGCCACAGCTCCAGGGGTCCCCTGAAATCATCACATACTAAATCCTGTCTTACCTGGTGGGAAACAGGGAACCTCAAAGTACACAAATCACCCAAGATGGCTCACACTTTGTTAGTTACAGGGTTCTTCCCTGAATCCTGGTTCTTTCCATTGTCTAAGGTTTGATTAAGTGCTGAATATATCATATTTTGTAGGTATTTCTCATGGCTTTACATGGTTTTCTAGTCACTCACAAGTCCCTTGTCAGTGTAATTTTCTGTAATCAGAGCAAGAGGATGTCCAGCTCAGCTTTCTTCCATTGTTCCACCCTGGACCGTCTCTGTCAGCAGAAGTGGCAGCATCAGAAGGCGTGCTCAGTTGTACCATGACAAACACACAATCCTTAAAGTTCAAAAATCAGGGCAACTCAGCTAGTGCCCCATTTAGGCATATAAAACAGGTTGCTTGATATTAAAAATATTTCTTGTAGGATAAGCATCAGAGTGCTCTACAGTGTGTGAAGGATGTTCAGGGGGTTGTTAGGAGTGGCAATTAAGCAAGATACAAAGGCTTCTGTCACAGAACAGACCTGGAGGACCTGTTGAATCCTTTTAGGCAAGAGTTCTTCCTTCACTTTTAAAAACAAATTCACAAAGAATATTGTAACAATAATAAAAAACTGAAAATGCAGCCCATAATCTAATCACAAAGCAAACCTATTATTTCTTATTTTCCATATTTATTTTCAGGTCTTTTAAACCTTTTTTTATTTTACTTACCTCAAGATCACTGCCTGTTGCTAAACTGTATTTGTACTAATCATGACTAATTCTCACTCGATATTGAAGTGAATGGGTATAATATAATTAAACATATTTTTTTCCATCAAGGTTACTTCTTTTGCAAAAATTAATGAAAGAGGGATGAACTAGGCACGAGATGGGAGGCTTTTAATGTAATTGTTGGGTTTTCGTTTGTCCGTTAATGAGTATTGGGTGGCGGCAGCAACTGCTAGAGAAATTAACAAAGACAACCAAAATGAGAACAGGCAGAGGCTGTTAATTTAGACTTTGCAAGGCCTCCACCACCACCACTTAGGTTTAGCAGAGACTTGAAGGCAGTCAGAGGAGTGGGGAAGCCTTACAGAGGAGAAAGAGAAAGCTTTAGGCGTGTGATGAGCGGAGGTCAAGGAAGCTGGTTTGTAGGCTTCCTGGCTGAGTCCATGTGCTTGATTTCAGGGCCACATGTTTTTGCCTTTCTCTGATTGGCCCTGAGTTGAAAGTGGGCGGGGCAAAAATCAGGGAAGCAGGCAGTCACTGACCAAGTCCTGACCTCTTGCAGCCAGATGCTGCAGAGATTGTCGGTCACAGTCCTGTTGTTACCTGTGGTCTGGCCATTGTCCACCCTTATTGTCTGTCTCCCACTGGGTGTAAGTTCACATGATTGCTTACTGCCCGTACTAAACTTAGAGTTAGTTTCTGAGTCCTGGGTGTGAGTGAACCTTAAATGTCAAAGAATGTCTCTGTGGGAAAACAGAACTTCTTTAATAAATTCCTTTGCTACCACTTTGACAGTTATTTACTGAGATAAACTAATTAGCAATAGCTGTTTGGTCCAAGTTCAGAAACAGTCACTGTATTGACCCTTTTGTGTTTTCTTTGCCTGTTTCTGCTAACATAAATATGATAATAAGCTAAATCAATCCAGAGGTGCCCTATTTCTTTCAGGCAGCCACCAATATCAGCTCAACCAGCTCAACTTGACATGTCTTATTCTAAATCCAGTTTGTAATTTTAGATCAGTAACCATTTCCCATTCATTCTACTTAAGATCGTGGGTTCACAATATTTCACCCCGTATCCTTTTAAGTCATAAATAAATTTATTGTGAAGTGTACATTTGAAAAGATAAAATCCATTCATGGACCGTTTATAAATAACCACGCAGTGAACACTTGTGCAAGCAAAACTCAGGTTCAGAAATGGACTGGGCTAGTTCTTCAGAGGACTTTGAAGCTCACCTCCAGGTTCACGATTCTCACTTTCCCCAGAGCCAACCAGTTTTATGATTTTTTTAACTTGAGTAACCCATTGTACGAGGACTGCCTGTTATATTTTGTTCCCTGTTCTGTAAGTCTTTGTCTGTCTACATGTTCCTATAAGAGTCCTCTGTCTTGGCCTTTCTGCCTCCCAAGAGACTTTGCTGAAGTATAAAACTAATATCTCATGAAATGCATTTCTTCCAGAGGTGGTTTGGTGCAAACCTTCACTTATAAGTGGAGCAACTGAAAACTTGAAAGGATTCTACCTGACTGAGAATCAGACTCATCGGACGTAATGGTACCCACCCCACCCCCCACACATGCTGATATCTACTCACAGGTGATGGGAGCAGCTTAATGAAGTCTATTAATCTGAAAATCAGAGGCAAACCATAGAATGTATAACCACTTGCTTTGAGTTTCCTTTTCAACAAATTCAGTATCTCCAGGTTTCCTAATAGGCACCTCTCCCTGAAATTTCCCCAAATCCTGTGAGCATAGGTGGACAGTCAAGGGGATATGAGAGTAACTGTGGCAGTATTTCTTCCCTTTTGAACCCACTGAATAACTCCAGGAGAGACAGAGAAGACACTGCTATTTGGCTGAGGAAACTCAGGAAAGGCAAAGGTTGGCCTGAAGTAAAAATACAAATGGCAGAACTGGAATTTTCCCTCGATTTCCAATGCCACACCCTGGGCTCTTCCTCCTAGAACACAGTATTTCCCAATATCACATCAAGCAGGCAGGAGAAAGAGAAAAGCTGTCCCAGGCCCATTCTCTTTGCTTGAAACAGAAGAAATAGAGGTTCCACATCTGGGCTTGATCTAGAACAGACTAGAATCTAAACTTTTCTAATTTGTGAATAAATGGTTGAATAAAAATGTGTTCTTTCAAGGAGCAAGGCTCTAATCCTCCTTAAATGCACATGCGACATCAGAGAATGAGCTTCTCTTTCATTCTTTCAGCATTTGACAAATGCTTACTCCTTAAGACATCTATGAGATAAGCAGAACACTTATCACTAATACCATTTTGCAAAGATGTAATCCAAGCTCAGACAAAGGCAAGTGACTTGGCATCTTACAGAGCTAAGAGCTGACGAAGTTTGGTATTAACCCTGGTCCTTGTCGGTGTGAGTCTAGGCTTCCCTGCCGAGGCTCCTCTCTGAGCGCAGTGACAGCCTCTGTTCCTGACCTCATGACTGAAGATTAGTATTTGTTAATGCTTAACACAGGAGTAATGCAGAGAACCTACCCATGCCTGGTCTTGCTTGATTGGAATTCCCTCTCTCTTTCTTTTTTTTTTTCTTTTTTTTTTTGGCTGGGGGAGTTATGGTCACGGTTGAAAATCAAACTAACTGAAGTGCCAAGTCAAGAGAAAATGAGTGTTGCTATTCCAGCTGCTCAATCAATGAAGGAAACCTAACAAGCAGGCTGTGCTAACGTATAGACTTGCGTCCTCCTAGCTCAGAACATGGCTTAGCAAAATGAAAAGAAAGCAGGCACGCAGCTCCTTGCCTGGAGGAACTTAAAGATCTTGCTTTGGAGGGAATAATAGCATACAAAAAATAATGATGCAGCATAGAGATTTCAGTCCTTACAATGTGTTCTTTGGTGTGTATATATATATACATACGAAACATGTAAATGTGACACACTTCGTGGGCTCATTTGTGCTCCATGACTCTATGATAGGACCTACGTCCTCATTCAGAATCTGTGACACAGAATAGATGACCAACTTATTTGAGTTTACACAGTTCATAAGTAGTGGAGACCTAGATTTTCTTACTTTTAACTTCCTATCCAAATCTCAGGCTCTGGATTACAGTAAGAATGCCCCCTAATTTCAGCATTCTAGCTTCAAGCTTATATCTTGGAAGAATAAATGGAAAGGGGAAAAATAAGTAAAAATAAAGAGACAGAGTTCAGGAAAGGAGTTACACATGTGTATGCATGTGAGCAAGTAGGAAAATTCTGTGTCTCCGCTCTCACCTGGAAAAATGGTATTTTGATGCCTGCAGGCATTTGGCAAGAGAATGGTGACTGTGTAGCCCTGACAAATCAATTGCAAACAACATCTTAACTGGAATGTACAGAGAAAATAGATTTTTCCCTAGTTTACTTCATCTGATGCTTTTTACATAGACAAAGAAGTCACTTCAACTCTCTTAGGAAATTTCTTTCTGAGTTTTCAACAATAAATTTCTCCAGCGGCACCTTTGTATCTTACAAAGTTGCAAAGTTTTCTGTGTGATGCCACTCTTAGAAGAAAGAGTGTAAAATGTAATTGCTTTGGTAACATTTAGCAGCAACATCAAGAAAGACTTTGATGTCCCTGTGGTTTCAAAACTCAAATAATATCAACTGTGTTTCCTGAGCTTTTTTTTTTTCTTTCTCCCCGATTCACATTCATATTAATCACAAGGTGCTGACAACTTGACAAATATTCCTTTGCATGGTGTTCAACTGATATTTTTAAGAGCCCAACAATATATCAAATGGGGATGAAAAAGAACTGATAAAAATAAATTTCCCACTGTTGATAGCCAAAGCTTTAGATCTCTAAAAATTGTTCCTAGCTATAAGGTAGCGTTACTTCAAAGAGATGAAAATCACCCAAAAGGAGTGGAAAAACTTCAGCTCTTTCTGAACCACATTTCAATCGAGGGGAAAGAAGGGCATCTACATTATTAATCTTGGGGGGAAAAACCCAGCAGTGTATGAGTTGTCACAGTGTGTTTATTATTTGCTTTTGGACACAGCGCTCCAGGAAGCCCAGCCAGGTGACGATCTTACATCCAAAGCAGATGGCCTTTAACATGATCATACAGATTTTCCTTCACAATGAATCTCAAGAATCCTGTAGGATTTATAACAAAAACTGTTCATACATATGAAAAGACAGATGTTTCTTAGAAACATCTTAGACACTGCTCACCAGTTCTTTGGCTGAATCCAGGAAGAGCCATTAACTATGACTTTATTTACAGGCAGTTAAGTTATGTGGGACTTTAGTCTCAACTAATCAACGTCAGAACACATTTTAAGTGGAAATTTTGTTTTCCTCTGGGTGGAGGACGGAAGTCTTGTGTTTAGGAGGTTGGGGAATTAAGTCCCATTTCATATGTTTCGTTGTTTTTTTTTTTTTTTTTGTCAGTGAAGCAAGACACTCATCAAAATATGTATATTCCATCTAATAAACAGTGAATAGACTGACTATACAGAGAAAGACTAAATTCTTAAGTTTGGATATTGTTATTGTTTCCAATACTGCTCCAGAGGGCAAGAAACTGAGTTCTAATCCAGAATCTATCACTCACTAGTTTCTGAGTTCATCTTGATCAATATCAAAAGACATTTGAAATAATTCAGTGTATCACAAACCTAACGTCCTCCAAATCACCTGAAGAGTTCTTTAAAATGTATTTCCAAGTCCCAAACCAGCTGTACAGCATCAGGATTTCTGGGAATAGGGCTAAGAGAGAAGCCGTAGTTAAAAAAAAGAAAAAACAAAAAAACCTCCCCAAGTGATTTCTCATTTCCTCACATCTAGGAGAGAAAATAAAATACATTTTTCACAGTTGGTTATACAAATACTCCTCCAACTGAATCTGTCTCCAGCTATATGGAAAAGCCTTAGCTGGAACACTGTTTTTCTTATTTTGACACACATAAAGACACACATGCAGATAGTCACTCACACTTACATTCATTCCCACGTATGTCTAAATATATCTACCCACACACACTCACAAACACTCACACTCATATATTCACACATAGATATGCACACTCACACTTCCCCCACACAGATATCATTATGCTATTGATCAAATATTGTGTGTGTTATTAATCTATGTATGCATATGTGTGTATAATGATCTTTATCAATTTGTTGAGCAATTCATCCATTTACAGGATCTTAATTTTTAATATTTTTCACTGACACAATGTATTTAATGTACGCCAATAATAAAGCACATAGTAGGTACAAGTACTAAATAGCAATAATTTTAATTCATTGTTAATAACAGATTCTTAGTAATTAGAAATGTATGTTTCCTGGAAAGAAATATGACCATCACAATGTGTACAATATCAGGAGAGTGGAAATGACTCAAATATTGGGCAGTTAAATGATCAAATGCTACATGTCAGTCCTGGATAGATGGGGTTGAAGACTATCTAAGTCATTGAAAATTATACTCATAAAATTTTGTTTAATAATGAAAAATTGGGGTAATTATATTAATTTTAAAATTCAGAATTTAAATGTGTATGCCTATTATGATTTAAATGAGTGTCTTTTTTTCTGTCCCTCCATTTCTTCCCGCCTTATTTTCTTTTCAACAGGAGACAACTGCAGTGCAAAACATTTCATGCATTTTTTTAAAGAAGGATTTAAAAAGAAGCTGCACTGATTGAATTGGAGAAAAGGGTGCAGAGCTCATGAGTTGAATAATTCTGCAGAGACCCCAAGCCAGGTGAAGGTGGCAAACCAAAGGGTGAGGATATGCCAGAGTTGACTCTGCTCTGAGCATGTCTGAAATCCTCTGGTGACCATGAGCTTGCAGTTTGACAGCCTGCCAGCCAGACAGGAAGTAAAGCCCGAGGCCTGCCCAATGTGAGGATTCTAGGAGACCTTCATAAAGATGAAATTTCAAAGGTCTAAACTCTCAGTGAAAGGATGAAGGCTAAATCCCATACTGAAAGGGCTGCCTGTCTTGATTTTGGAAGGGAAAAGGGAAAAATCTTTAAAAAATCATAATCAGAAACTTCCCTTTATATTTGTTTTGGCAGATATTTAACTGCCTGTATTATGGAAAAACCTCAGTCTTTTTATTCAAAAGGATCTATCATTGATCTCTCCCAGATGGCTGACTTAAAAATACTCTAAATCTTAGTGAAGCAGTGCAAAGAGTTTCAAAGAAACTAAAGGCCCAAAGAACGCAGACACTCCATTGTGTGCTCGCTCTCCTTCTCTCTCCCCCTCTCTCTCTCCATCTCTGTCTCTATGTCTCTTTCTCTCCCACCCTCATCCTTCTCTGCCTTTCTCCCTCACACACACATATACAATAAAAAAAAACACAACCAAACAAGGAAACCCCATCATCACGAAGTACCTGAGAAACAGTGGGAACAACAAATAAGACAAGCAGAACTACAAAGATTTCAGGTTTCAGAATTATGAAATATAGAGTTTAAAAACATGTTTTATAAATAAGAAATAAAGGAGCTGCTAGAGGATACATGTAAGGAGGAAGAGACTATAAACATGACAAAATAGATCTTCAAATCATTTAAATAGAACTTTTAGTAATCACAACCACAGAAATTAAATTTTATAAGCAAAATAAACATGTTAAACAAAAGGTTTAGTAAGAGATAAAGAAAAAGTTAATGAACTGGAAGATAAAATGTAAAAAAAAAAAACCCAAAACCCAGGACTCAGCACAAGGAGACAAAGAAAAGAAAGATATGAAAGAGAGGACAAAATATGAAGATCTAGAATGTTCTAATCAGCATCAGAAGCAGATAATAGACACAAGAAAATGTTCAGTGAGACAACAGCTGAAGACATTCAAGAATTGTTGAAAACATAAATTTCAGATCCCAAAGCCCAAATAACTCAAACAAGATAAATGAATACAAATTCACCCTCAGAGACACCCTAATAAGACTATAGAAAACTAACTAAAACGAGAAGGCTTTAAATAACCTTGAGAAAGGGACAGGGCAATAACTGACTTCTAGCAGCAGCATTAGAGGTCAGTTAGTGGACATGGCAGTGGACATCCAAACTGCTCAAGGTATTTAACAGTCAACTTCAAACTCCATCTGGAGCAACGTTGTTTCTCAGACATAAGTGAAATAATGATATTTTAAACAAATAGTGACTGAGAGAATTGACCACCCGCAGCCTTTCATCAACAAAATTGTAATGGTTGTACCTCAAAAGAAAGAAAGTGATCCCAGAGGGAAGGTCAGCCTTGCAAGAAGGAATGGTGAGAAAAGAAATTAATGACTATATGGGTGAGTAAAAGTTAACATTGACTCAATAAAACAATAACAATGATACCTAACTGTTGGTATTGAAAAAAAACAAAATCCAAATAACACTCTGCACAAAAATAGCATCTAAATTGGAGGAGAAAAATTTGGTTCCCTACAAACACGAAAAAAATGAACAAAACTCTATAATTAATACTTAGCAATAAAACAAATATGACATAAATACAAAATCATAAAAATGATAAACAGCACAATATCTTAAAGGTAACAGATATTACTGGGGGAAAAACAAGATATCATGAACAGTTTTATGCTGATTAATGTGCAGGTTATAGTAAATATATTTCTAAAATCAACTTAAGAAGAAACATAAAACCTGACTATTCCTCTAATCATTAAGAAATTAGCCAGTTTGTATCAGTGTTGTTTTCTAACTTTGATAATTTTACTATGGTAATAAGGCAGAATGTCTGTTGTTAAGAAACACATTGATTTATGATAAAGCAAATATGGTCAAATGTTAAGCATGGGTATATCTGAGTGAAGAGTGTATTGAAATTTAGTGTATTATTCTTACAATTTTTCTGTGTGTCTGGAATTATTTCAAGACGAAGAGTTAAATAAAAGAAGTTAACTGACAATATTTAACTTCATCTCCCAAAACATCAGATCTGGAGACTTTATGGGTGTGCTTTATGAAAGTCAAGGAATAAATCAATTCAACCTACACAAACTCAGAGAACAGGAAGAATAAAGTCTTTTAATAGTTTTATGGAGCTAACATGTTTAAGTGTGAAACTAGAAAAGCCAACCTTATTAATAAAAGCAAATGCAAAATTAGACAAAAAAAGTTATTGACTTAGCATTAAAATATTAATCAGTGCACCTTACTGAACAACAACAACAAAATTATTAGATTCAATTAACCATCCACTCATGAACTAGGAAAAAAAATCTTTTAGCCACTTAAGAATGAAAAGGACCTTGGATTTAGCCCAGGGTCACAAGGATGGTTCAACATATGCAAATCAATGTGATAGACCATATCAAGAAAAGAAAAGACAAAAACCACATAATTATCTGCATAGATGCAGAAAAAGCATTTTCAAAAATCCAACATCCATTCATGATTAAAAGCTCTTGCCAGAGTGGGTACAGAGAGAACATATCTCATAATGAAGAACATAACGAAGTCATTTATGACTAACCCACAGCCAACATAATGCTAAACAGTGAAAAGCTAAAAGCCTTTCTGCTAAATTCTGGAACAAGACAAGGATGCCCACTCTCAGCACTTCTATTAAATATAATATTGGAAATACTAGCCATAGCAATCAAACAAGAGAAACAAATAAAAAGTATCCAAATTGGAAGAGAAGTGGTAAAATGATCACTATGTGCAGATGACATGATCCTACACACAGAAAATCCTAAAGACTC